>NC_089793.1:29740323-29830323 GCF_040412425.1 Macrobrachium rosenbergii | reverse complement strand
TTTACTCTGCTCAGTAAAGGACCAGAAGTTTAAAGCTGCCTTGCAGTACTCCATTGGTTTCTTTTCCTTCTTGGATTTTCCTTATTTATATATTCATCACGTTCCATATTTTCGTTATTCAGTTATACATACATACATATATATATATATATATATATATATATATATATATATATATGTATATATATATATATATATATTTTTATTTTTTTTTTTTTTTTTTTTTTTACGAAAATAATTAAACATGGTAAAAGCGGTCTTCCTCATAAGACCGTGGAAGGTGTCGAGACAGGGGATTATGACGCAAGTCAGACCTCGAGAACGTAGGTCAGACCTTGTGAAACGTTGCTGATGACGTCACCGCCTGAAGTAATGCACCTAATTGCTGCCGACGACGAGAGGAACCAGCACCCAAAAAACAGCGGGAAAGATGCATCAGCCAATTAAGCAAAACATAATTGAGAGGAGATGTTGGGCGTGATACTCCTCCGGACATAAACTATAACAGAATCATTTAGCGAACGTTTAATATTATTCCTGTTCCTCTTCATTCAATTCCGTGACTTAATTATTCCGGCAGCATCCTTTTGGGGGAAACGCTTATATATATTTGATGAAGAAACCGACTCGCCTAATTATCATTGTGTGAAATTAATTGGATGTTTATGAAGACTGGGAATGACACGGAGGAAAATGTGTTGCCGCTGGGGTGAATGCGTTTGGCTTTTCAGATGCTGCGTCCCGGTTGAATGGGTGGAATTGGGAAAGAAATTATTACCATCTTTAACGACATTTATAATTCGAAACCTTTTTTTTTTTATATGTAAACGTAAATCATTCATGATGTAATGTTAAGTGTTATGAGTAACTTAAATCTTACTAGACGATGGTAAATATCGAGTATCTAATAAGATTCCTTAATATTGATGAGTCATGTGTTGCTCAAATAAATTGTAAAAGCATTAACGTATAAAATAGAGCACTAATTGAGTACCTCCGTTTTTATTTCTGTTTTTAGTCTTCTGTAAAAGAAAACTATTGAGATGGGTATTTGTTTGTCCGTTCGCACTTTTTCTGTCCGCCTTTACATCTTAAAAACTACTGAGGCTAGAGGGCTGCAAATTGGTATGTTGATCATCCACCCTTCAGTCATCAAACATGCCAAATGGCAGCCCTCTAGCCTCAGTAGTTTTTATTTTATTTAAGGTTAAATTTAGCCACGATCGTACGTCTGGCACCACTGTGGGTGCCAACAACACAGGCCACCTACGGGCCGTGGCTGGAAGTTTTAGGGGCTGCGGCTGAGAGTTTCTTACAGCATTATACGCTGTACAGAAAACTAGATTGCGCCGAAGAAACCTCGGCGCATTTCTTACCTGTTTCTCTCGGTCTCATTTTTCTGAACCTCAAAAGAGAATAAAGTCTTGTCAGTTACGAGAAATCTGCTTTTTATAAATAAAAGCGGATGCGAATGTAAATTACTTTTTCTTTTAATATACGATGTATTTTGTTTTTTGTCATTTACATGAGCTTTCTTTGTAAACTTTTTATATTTCTTCAGTCTGCTAAGTAAAGGACGACAGTCGAAAGGCCTCGCAGCACTCTAGTGTATGTTTCCTTCGTGGATTTTGGCTTTATTCATATATTCATCACGTTCCATATTTTCGTGATTCAGTTATACACATATATATGTATATATATATATATATATATATATATATATATATATATATATATATATATAATGTGTGTGTGTATATATACATATATATATATATGTTTGTATATATATACATATATGTATATATATACACATATATATATATATGTATATATATATATACTGTATACATATATGAAAATACTCTCAAAGGAAGAAATATCATCCTTATGAACTCTGGAAAGCAGTAATTCACTTTCCTTCCAGTCACGTGGTCTCCTGAATGCACCGTTCATCGAGACCAACACTCACGTCTCTGGTTCCTCGAATTCCTGCTCACTGAGTGTTTTTTTCTTGTCATTTAACCAGCCTCTTAAATGCAGCTTCTGAAGAAGACACCTGACTTCCTCATCATCATCTTAACCCACCCCTCCCCTTTCCCAGTCTTTAAACCTACCTCCATTAGCCCCCTCCCCCAGATACCATCATTGGCCCAGACAGCTATTCTTCTGACGCACACACACACACACACACACACACACACACACACACACACACACACACACACACATCCGCATCCACCTTCGTCATCCCTATTTTGCGAGAGATTTTTGCCAGAGACAAGGAAGAAAGGATCTTGTCGGCGTCATTTTTAATGGCATAGGTAATGTAGCTCGATGTCAGCCCAGAAACTGCCCTTCCATTTTTTATGGCTGTATTGAGCAGGAAGCTTTCGTAAACGAAAGTTAAGCGTCCGTAAACGAAAGTAGGTTTATGAGAGAAAATCAGTTTGGTTTTCTCCCATCTTTAGTGGTGCTGCATTTTTCCTTGGCTTTGAAATTAAAAGTTACTTCACGAAAAAATAAACAGATAAATACAGATTTTTCGAGTGATCAAAGAAAATCATGATTATCGTATAACTGAGTTTTGTTTATAACGGAAGGATTAGTTACATTAATTCGTTTTTCCAAAAATAGATTAAAAAGTTGTCACGATCACTGTTCACGTGAGAATTCATGAAAAAAGTTTATCGATCAGTCGTACACTGCCTTTCTTTAAGTTATATATTTTACTGTGTATATAATTGTATATCTTTTTCCTCCAGTGAGCAGTTTTCCCTCACATGATGTGTCTTGAGAGAGAGAGAGAGAGAGAGAGAGAGAGAGAGAGAGAGAAAAAAGAGAATTGATTCACTGCTATAGACATCCTTCACCTGTTGAATTCAAATTCAAGTGACGCCTTGCTTACTTAACTTCCACTGCAGCAGTGGCTATATTCTGCTCTACCTGAATCTCGTCAGCAGCGCCTCAGCCCTGCCTGAATACACCGTGACGTTGTTGCCACTCACTTCTATTTTCCTAGAAATTTAAGAGCTATTCTTTCAAATCCTCAGCCACTTTACCCAGCACTCTTCCCAATGGTTCCATTTCCCCATTTCGTAAACCTTCCGAATTTTACACCCTCAGTGGAACCCAACCATCACGGAACGCTTTTCAGCCCATGTTCCGTTTTTACCAAATTTTTCGTTGCAGCTCTGTAGTTTTCACCCCTTTCAGTAAGTATACAGGTGTATGTATGTTTGATATAGGTATTAGATATAAATAAATGTAATATTCTTTCAGGGTATTAAGCAACTGATAGTATTGTCCTAATCGTCATTAGTTTTCATATTTACAGTAGATGGTTTCGTTCAAAGTCTGGATAATGATATTATAAGAATGCTATAAAATGAAAATAACTAAATGCATCACAAGCTTAACTCTGCATGAATCAGCCTTAAGGTTCACACGAGAGAGAGAGAGAGAGAGAGAGAGAGAGAGAGAGAGAGAGAGAGAGAGAGAGAGAGAGAGAGAGAGAGAAATATGCCAAAAAAATACCAGCCCAGAACAATAGAAGATTCTCTCCCCGTGCGCTCTCCGAAGATAACAGGAGTGAAGAGGTGGGCAAATGCCATCTGGCCTATGCACCTCTTTTGTCTTACAAATGCGAGCATCATCCGGCCAACGTTCCAAGTGGGATGGCATTTCGGGTGCGTGCATGCATGCCAAGCCCCGTTCGGCCGAAAAAAAAGAGGGGTCAGGACTGTCAATCTGAAGTCCATGGGTATTCCATTCAGTCTCTCATATTTTTCTCCTTTCTTGAGAGTGAGTGAGTCAGAGAGCCTGCAAAAGATATGCAACAGAGAGAGAGAGAGAGAGAGAGAGAGAGAGAGAGAGAGAGAGAGAGAGAGAGAGAGAGAGAGAGTACACATTATATGGTACAAGAAGGGCTAATATATTTTGCATATATATATATATATATATATATATATATATATATATATATATATATATATATAAATATATATATATAATTATATATATATTTATATAAACACTCAGACGGATATATATATATATATATATATATATATATATATGTATATATATAATATAATATATATATATATTACACACACACACACACAATCCTGATCACAGTACATTTTTTCCCGGCTAAGATCAAGGCAGCGATCACTGTATGTAGTGGGGCTCAACATCCTGCTGACGAGCTAAGGTGAACGTTTCCTGAACGGGTTTGTCCACGATTCAACTCAAGGTATGAATGTGGAAGTGACCGCTGCCTTGTTCTTAATAGGAAAATGCCTTGTGATCAAGTTGTGTGTGTGATATATATATATATATATATATATATATATATATATATATATATATATATATATATATGTATGTATGTATGTATATATATGTATATATATGTTTATAAATATATGTAATATATATATATATAATATATATATATATATATATATATATATATATATATATATATATATATATAATATATATATATATATATAACATACATAAAAATATATTAGCCCCTTCTTGTACCATTATAATGTGTAAGTTCTAACCCGGGTGCAGTCTCTCCCAGTATCTTTCAGCTAGTACACTCTTCATCAAAATACCATTCTCCATTTTGACCACAAGACCAGACCATCATAAAACGCTCTAATCCATCTTTCCACCCACAAAAAACTTTTCACCAGTTCTGCGTTCTACACGTTTTTTAGCCTTTCAGTTTTGTCTACTACTCATATACTACGCAAAAAATTCTTCTGTGCAGCTTCATCCTTAATTCTTGCCTTTGCACTTAACATTCACGCTTCATTTCCAAAAAAAGAGTCGTCTCGGCAGTTCTTTCCTATAAGCTGTCCTTCACTTCCGTAGATACTCATAAGTTTCGTTCCAAATATGTGTGTGACTCGCGTCTTCTCCCATCCTACCATCATCTGCTACATTAACACTCAAATACTTATAAGAAATGTCTCTTTCATTCTTCTGCCAAATATACAAAAATGTATTATTCTCTCTTAATGGTTTCCTTTGCTCCTACTCTTAATGTTACTCACCAGTACGCATCCATTTTCTCTTCCTTCAAACATTTTCGAACTCTGCAACTAGTCTTCGCGGTTTCTCTTTGTTATTCCCAATCAGCACTGTATCATCTACAAACAGTAACCATTCTACACTCCATTCACAACATATTTTCCCATCTCTTAATCTTAAGCTTGCATTACCCTTTCACAGCAGCCATGAGGATATTAAGCATTGACTTAGATGTAAAGTGCATACATACATACAAAGAGAGTGGTAGTTTCCTTCGAACATATAAAAAGATATCTTTTCATCGCTCTCTCCGAGCCCAAAAACAGTCAGGTTAGGTCAGAAGCCATCTGGCCTATGCACCTCATTTATCTAACAAATACGACTATCGTCCGGCCAATGTAACAAGTGGAATGTCAGCGGGATGCCAGCATGCATGCCAATCTCAGTGTTGGCCAGAAGAAAGGGCCTCTGCTCTCAAGTTTCGATATAGAAGGCTATTCCAAGTAGGTTTTTACATCTGAGTTCTTTGCTTTCTTGAGAGGGAGAAGTGTGGCGGGAGGAAGGCAACCGAGATGGAATTGGAGAGAAAAGGGAGAAAGGGGGATACTTTGTTTTGTATTCCATGAGATTTAAAATTGATTTTTTAAGACACCGCTGAAATTAAGACCCTGTTCACACAAGGCGGTTGCATCCGCGCGGTTCCGTAAGCATGTTATTTCCTCCACTTCCTTATTAATAATGAATGAACCGCGCGGGTAACCGCCATAATGTGTACGGTCACCACTTTTTGCATCCGCGCGGGTGCCACCGCGGTTTTCGCCTCGTGTGAATAGGGCTTAACTTTTGACGTGAAAGAGCAACTGCTAGCAATAAAAGGTAACAAATAACATTATTTTTAAAATTTTTATTTTACAAGGAACAAAATGTCTTAGCTCTTTGGCAATGACAATCTGTACTTGCCCACAGTAGCTGGAAGTAAGTTTCAGATCAGTAAACTGTAGATTGCTAAAGCCCTTTTTGTCCTACATCAACAGTAGAGAGCTAACCTGTAAGGAGCGTGTATACTGAATTCCTGTTGATTGATTGATTTTGTAATAAAATCGGCTTCGCAGATACTGTAGTTATCAACGGTCTAGAATTTCATGTGTACTGGATATCATTTAAAGGAGAATGAATGAAAGGGGTTGTTAGAATTAGAGAGAAAAAGAAACAACAAAAATCAAAGTTGATTTCATCAGCTGCATATTGTAAATATATCGTTGCTATCACTGGACAATCATCTTCCTTCCAAGATGAAACAAAAAAGAAAATACGCTTTTGGTTTGTTTTACAAAGGAAAGAGATGAAGCAAAAAGTCCCATAAACAAGATGATAATAAAAAAAAAAGGACCTTTGTGAGATTTCTGGCAGACGTACGGGTACATACACAGCCAAGAAGTAACAAATCCTCTGGAGGAATCACTATCCTAGAGCTAAAACCTAGCCGTTTTTAAGAAGTGGTCAAGTGAGTAGTTAAGACCAGAAAATTATACAGTGTCATTAGCCTTTCGACGTAACGTCGAGTCGAATGGAGGTCTGCACAGTGTCTCTTCACCTCAGAGACTAGAGACTTTTGCAGATCTCTCAGATATATGTTAGTCCAAAGCAGCAAGGTTTTAAGATGTTTATGCGAGAGCAACAACTGCACAAGCTCATCTGAAGTTAAAATTGCTTGATCAAGCAGCTTTAGCAGCTAAATTGCAAAGCAGAACAGTAGGTTTTGACAGGGGAATTGGCTCTCCCTGTCGCTGGAAATGCACTCAATTTTTTAGAGAGTGCCTCCTGCAATCCAGTTAATGATCGTAATCTGCTCTTCTTGAATGCTGGCACGATAACATGGAAAGCTCCTTTCATGAGCTTGAATTTTGAAACTGAAGAAGAAAAATTCTTTTACTGATTTTATTTTCCGTAAATGAAGCCCAAGACTACGGTTTCATTTGATTTTAGAAACGTGATATCAGAAGCGTCCAATTTAAAGCGCCTGAATCTAAACGAAAATTGCGATTTCACTGGCATAAAGTATTCTTAGATATACAAGAAACTCGTGCGCGTGCAAAAGCAAGAAAATGCAACACTTCTAGAAGGCTCGCAAAAACAAAAATCTGATTTCTCTCTCAAACCTTCCTTTCATTTACGAACGCATCCTGCTCAATACATCCGTTAAAATTGGAAGGACAGTTCCTGGACTGACATCAGGCGATGAACATTAACTATGCCATTAAAAATTACACCGACAAGATCTTTACTTCCTCGTCGCTGGCAGAAAACCTTTCGAAAAATAAAGACGACAAAGTTGTGTGCGCTGGAGGAATGAGGAGGGGGGTGGGGTGTGTCTGGAGGAGGAGCAGGTATAGGGTGGGAGGAAGGGAGAGAGTGAGGGGAATGAGATGATGATGAGGAAGTCAGGTGTCTTCTTCTAAAGCTGTATTTAAGAGCCTGGTCAAATGACAAAGGACAGACCTAAATAAAAAAAAAAAAAGGAAAGAAAAAAAACTTGAATGAGGAGGAATTCGTGGAACCAGAGACGTGAGTCGGGGTCTCAATGAGCGGTGATACTCTGGAGACGACGTGAATGGAAAGAAAGAGAATTAGTGCTTGCCGAAATAGAGAAGGTCGATATTTTCTCTTGTAAAAATCTCGGCATTCTGTTAAATATAAAATCTCGGCGTTCTGTTTTACATAAAATCCCGGTCATTCTTTTGTACATACGTTCTCAAAAAGAAATCTGTCTAGTTTTAGTCTCCTTATAGAAATTTGCAAAAAGGAAGCTTTCTAGTTTTAATCTCTCTATAGAAATTTGCAAAAAGCAGTCTGTTTAGTATGATTCACTCTATAGAAATCTTAAAAAAGAAATCTGTCTAGTATTATTTTCTTAATAGAAATTGGCAAAAAAGGAATCTGTCTAGTTTTAATCTTTTATAGAAATTCGCAAAAAAGTAATCAGTCTAGTAATACTCTCTTTCATAAAATTTGGGAAAAGAAATCTGTCTAGTATCATTCTTTCGAAAGAAATTTCCACCTCTCTTTAAAACCTCGTTAATACAGCCTCTGTTCATATATGAATTTCAATCTGAAATGTGACTTCGAGTCAACGAACATAAAAAATGAAAAAAGGGGGTCTTCATAGATCAAGAGGTTTTCTGACGCCAAACTCCCAGTTCCCAGAAATTGGAAACGGGTCCAAGATTTATACGAAAAATGGAAATCCGTCGTATGTGCAGCTGCCACTGATTAATACACATCCAGCAGCATGTAGGTGCAAAAGGCATGAAGATGTTTAATTGACATTTGTCGTGGGAGAGTGGAGAAGGGACTTGGTAAAAAAAAAAAAAAGCAAAAATATACGCCGAAGTTTCTGCAGCGCAATCGAGTTTTCTGTACAGCCGCTACAGCGTATAATCAAGGCCACCGAAAATAGATCTATCTTTCGGTGATCTCGGTATAATGCTGTATGAAACTTTAATCGCAGCTTGGTGGTGGCCTATCTTGTATCGTTGCCAGAAGCACGATTATGGCTAACTTTTAAATAAAATAAAAACTACTGAGGGTAGAGGGCTGCAATTTGGTATGTTTGATGACTGGAGGGAGGATGATCAACATACCAATTTGCAGCCTTCTAGCCTCAGTAGTTTTTAAGATCTGAGGACGGACAGAATAAAGTGCGGACGGACATAAAGCCGGCGCAACCGTTTTATTTTACAGAAAACTAAAACAGTAGATGTACCTAGAGGTTATTAATTTGCACGGCCAGTTCCTGCTCTTTTTTCATTTTTTATTTATTTATTTACTTATTTATTGTCCCAAAACAACGTTACTTAATATTAATGTGTCAGAACTGAGAGGAGGGCAAGACTGCTGCAGAGGAAATCTGAGATGAAAATGGCAGCCTCTTGTATACCTTTGTGTACAAACATGCAAGCATCCTTATGCTTGATTTTTTTTATAAGCAAATTTATATTTGCTATTTTTAAACTGAAGGATTCATAAGAGTATTGTTTCTGTCCTTAATATGAATACCTGTTTTATAGGTTATTGTACCCTTATGCATACATATTTATTTATTTTTTTAAAAAGAGAGAGAGAGAGAGAGAGAGTTTTACTGGTTATCTTAGCCATATACATACGTTTAATGTTTTGAGAAGAGAGAGAGGGAAAGGGGCTGTATATTATTTGATACAGTAAAAGTTTTATAAAATTATTTTTGATGAGATTTTGACCAGATAAGAAATTATCTTAGTGGAATGTGATGTTTGCCTTTGGGGTTTTGCCATGGCAAGCAAACACGCATGTCATAAAGCATGAACGAATATTTTTAATCATTAAAACAAAACGTGTGCGATTCAGTTTCCATAAAATCTCAGAATAAGACGTCCCCGGATGCTGTTGTAGTATTTTGATAACTTCGAAACTGCTGTCAGTCTTCTTGCCTTGTTTTCCCTCATTGATATTACTAAACAAAACTGTAGGAATTTTACCACAATCCCTATCAGTAGATTCCACTGCTGAATTACACATTTGAAAATCAGCTGTTATTTATTGGCATTCTGCACTGCCAGATGCCGTAGAGACCCACAAAATCTTACCTCATAAGTATCAAAGCTTTCACCCTTGGGAGTAATTTTCGAAACCAGTAAGGCTCATTGCCGATATGGGTGTTTCATGACACTCGGTTTTGTTGTTTATTTTGTATTCGGCCTCTCCGATAAATATCCAGCTTTCTTTACATTGTTTATTATTTTTATTTACTTCCATTGTGATCTCTGTCTGTCGCTGTATTCTTCTGTTATCTTATATATTCCCTTTGTTGCCTGTTCGTGTCATCTTGGCTACTGCAAGGCTTTGACGCTTTCTAAAATCACGAAAGTTGTTTGCCACTGTCTTTTGCAGTCTTGCTTCTGCTATCGCCATGTCTTTTTTAGTGTTGCTGCTGCTCTCGTCATGTCTTTTTGCAGTTGCTGCTGCTATTGTTATGTCTTTTGCAGTCTTGCTTCTGCCATCGATATGTCGTTTGTATTGTTGCATCTGTCATCGTCATGTCTTTTGCTTCTGCCATCGTCATGTCTTTTGTAGTGCTGGTCCTGTTATCGTCATGTCTTTTTGCAGTTGCTGCTGCTATCGTTATATTTTTTGCAGTCTTGCTTCTGCCATCGATATGTCGTTTGTATTGTTGCACCTGCCACCGTCATGTCTTTTGCTTCTGCCATCGTCATGTCTTTTGCAGTCTTGCTTCTGCCATCGATGTGTCGTTTGCAGTGTTTCTACTGCCATGGCTCTATGCTTTTTACAATTTACTGCTGTCATCGTTGTGCCTTCGGCATTGTTGCTTCTGCCGTCGCTGTCTTTTCCATTGCTGCTACTGCCATCTCTGTGTCTTTAGTAGTGTTGCTACTGCGGTCGGTACGTATTTTTCAGTATTGCTACCGCCATCGTAAACTTACACGTAATGTACTGTTATCTGTAGGTGTTGCCTATCACTCTCTTTCACTATCATCGCTGGAATTCCCGGCCACTGTTGCTGTACTGACTAATCTTACGTAGCACCACACTCGCAGCCGTCGTTTGTCTGTTGCCGTCAGCGGCGTTTATCGTCGCGTTCGTCGCTTCCTTTCATCGGCGTCCCGTAAGACCCGGACAAAGGCTTAATGTCATGCCAGTGACGCATTGAGATTGTTGCAACGCGCGTTAATCAGGCTAATTTATTTAGCCATTTCCATAAGTAAAGAGGCGATAAATCCTCTCTCTAATTGCGTGATAAAGGAACATCACAGCGCCCGGAGGTGCGTGCCAGCGTTGATTGGAATGGCGAAGTGTTTTTTCTTTTAGTTCAGTTTTGCTTCCGTTACATTGTTTTTCTTTCATAAGAGTCTGGACTTGTTTGCCGGTGTTCGACTCTCTTCATTTCCTTTGCTTGTGCCTCCGGGGGATGATGAGTTATTGTATTTTTCTAGACTGGTTTTTCCTTATTCTCATTTTCGTCGTTTGTCTTCATGTATTTACCTGATACTGTGTTGTTGTTGTTGTTGTTGTTGTTATATTATTATTATTATTATTATTATTATTATTATGTATTTACCTGATACTGTGTTATTATTATTATTATTATCATTATTATTATTATTATTCATAAAAATCTCTCAAAAATGGTGAAGTCCAAAATGTGTAGGTATAAATATATATATATATATATATATATATATATATATATATATATATATATATATATATATATATATATATATATATATATATATATATATATCATAAAAACGAGAGCTTCCGAGAACCTGATCGATTCTCCTCAATTTACACCAGCACCATTGTGGATTTCTTCACCATTATTATTATTATTATTATTATTATTATTATTATTATTATTATTATTATTATTATTATTATTATTATTATCTTTTCTGGATTTAGTAAAAATTTTCATTACAGTTCCATACAAGCAAATGGAAAAATACCCTTTTTCACATTAATCTTAAGTTATAATAATGCCTCGGTGTATTATTTTCCTGTTGATGGCTTACAGTTATTGTGTGAACTCCTGTTATCCGTGTAGGTAGGTTATAATTATTGCAGAATATTAATCCGTTGGATTAAATACTCTAAAATATACGATCGTTTGCCCTTTTCCCATTTTGCGCTACGATATATAATTCTTTCTCAGTTCTCTTATCACTAATTTTGCTCTTGAACATTGAGTCAGGACAGGTTAATTCTTTACAGGATGGCACACAAACTCCTCAATACAGTCTATGAAGACATGGGTATGGGCTTGCATTCTCATGCCACAAATCAATGCCCAGAAGATTTCAACGGACGTAAAAAAGTCTGCTGTGATCGGTAAGGGGCGAAAATGAGGCCAGAAAGCTAGCCGCGCGAGCGAACTAGCGTGCCACTTTTAATCATACCGTTCAATCTCTCGATCACCAGCAGCCAGCCGTAAGCGTTTTCGAAGTATATTTGAAAGTGCACCTTAAGACACACACACACACACACACACACACACACACACACACAGGGGTACCACAAGGCTCATTTTCCTGCGGAAGTGAAGGCCGTCCATCTTGGTATTGTCATTTTTACGGCGTCCGTTCTCAGCGAAACGAGTGAACCCAGGAATGAACCACGACAAAGATAATTGAAGAGCTGTTTTCGTTCGAAGTTCCTCCTGGGAAAAATGAAATATTTGATATTGAAGTATGTATTGTGAAGAGCAATGCTTTTTATTCTTTGGCACAAATATCGAGTTGCGCAGCGAAGGCGGAGGGATTTATTGATTTATGCGATTATCGTTGTTCTGAGAGACATCGCGCATACTAGTATGATAAACAGCCCATTTTAGTTTTACTTTGAATCATACTATTTCAGTGTCCATGATGCATACATGTCTGTATGTTTTCTTTCTGTATTTCCCATTACCTTCTGTTACTTGTTTCTATTGAACACCATATTCTTTGGAAGCTTCAATTTCAAGTCAATGACCCCTTTGGACTTGTTCCATATGGATGGTTTCATTTTCTGAATAATAATAATAATAATAATAATAATAATAATAATAATAATAATAATAATAATAATAATAATAATGTTTTACTTTTTTCCCACAATGATCATTTTCTGTAGAGAATGGAAAGGAAGCCTGAATGACTCACAGAATCGTATCTTCCTTCCCCATACAAACTGGTGTGGCATATTAGCAAAAAGTATAATTGGGCTTGTTTCTGTTCCATTGCATTTGTGTCGGGCTTCCGGCCCTAGAGTTGAACAATTACCGGCACAGCGGGGAACAGCATGCAAGAACAGCCATTAGGATAATTAATTGATCGGCAGCGGTCCGCACTACCAAATGGCCCCCCGAGTTCCCTGACATTTTCAATTTGCTAACCAAGGCTCCGGCTCCCCGCCCCCTCCCCCGCCCCCGTATCGCACTTCCTTCCTTCTCCCCTTTTCCCCCCCTTCTGCCTCACTCCTCTAACACCCCCACAACCCTCCCTATTCCCCCTCCCCTTTCCTTATTCTTTTCGCAATTCCTTCTTTAAAAGTAGAATTTCCAATCATCGCTCTTTTCATTTCTTTTTAACTAATCGGCTTTACGCCTCTTCTTTTTCTTTGGTGGGGGCGGGGGGAGGGGGGCGGGTCAGAGAAAAAAATATGACCTTTGCCTAGGCTTTCGTACTCCGGCCTCACGCCTGTGAATGAAATATACTACAGGGGTTGTATTTGATGTGTGGGGTTGTGGGTGTGGGTGTGGGTGGGTGTTTTGTTGATGGAAATGTCTTTCGAAATTTATTGGGATTCTCTGTCAGATATTTTTTTTTACAGATATTTTTCCTTATTTTATTTCGTCGCCTTTTTGTCGCGTGCTTATTTCTTCATAATAATTTACCAAATGAAAAACTTGGCTGCTGCAGTTACACGTGTTGTAGTAACATTTTACTGGCACGTAGTGTAATACATTTTACTTACACGTAATTTAGGATATTTTGTTTACACATATGTTAGGATGTTTTACTTACACGCATGTTAGGATATTTTCCTTACACATATATTAGGATGTTTTACACGTATTTCAGGATATTTTACTTACACGTATTTTAGGATATTTCCGTATTTTCTCCGATTTTATCAGATATAGACTAACGAATATCCAATACGATGATTTATCCAACGTCAGCGCTTTATAATCTAAACAAAAAAGTGTGGTTAATGGCCTGTGTAAATTCATAATCCATATAAATTACAGCGGCTGAAGGAAGGAGAAAAAAAGGACGTCACCATAGATTTTTTTTTCTTTAAGTTTAGCGAATATCGACTTTGGTGGTTTATTATCCCCGAGAGAGAGCTTCGCCGTACACTTCATCCTTACGCTCATTATAGCATTCCCATTCCAGGTCTGAAATTTCACGATGTGGAATGGGAATCGGTGACCCCGAAAAGAATGATGGTATTGCGACACGATATTCTGAATGACGGAGAAGAAGAAGAGAAGCATATTTTTTCAACTCGAGTCGTTTTTGTTCGTCGTATTTTTAGGGGTTTTAACCCCTCCCTCGCTTTTCCTCCTTTACCAAACGTAATTGCTGGATGTGTATTCTGCATGTGATTGTGAGTTATTTATAACGGTGGAATTATTAAGGTAAGTTGCCTTATCTCGCTACTTCTCATGTGAGGCTTTATTGATGTCAAGCAAAATATCAAACGTGTGTGTGTGTATGTACAAGTATATAATATATATATATATATATATATATATATATATATATATATATATATATATATATATATATATATATACACACATACATCCATATATATATATACACTATATATATATATATATATATATATACATATATATATATATATATATATATATACATATATATATATATATATATATATATATATATATACACACACATACATCCATATATATATATATATCATATATACATATATATATACATATGTATAATGTAACTATATATATATAATATATATATATTTATATATATATATGCTCTGACATCAATAAAGACATCAATAAAGGACACCAAGTAACGAGATAAGGCAACTTACCTTAATTCCCTCCGTTATAAATAATTCATAATCAGATGCACAATATACATCCAGTAATTACGTTTGGTAAAGGAAAGGAAAAAGAGAGAGGGTTTTAAAATCCTAAAATACGACAAACAAGAAACGATTCGAAACTAAAAAAAAAAATGCTTCTCTTCTTATTTCTTCATTTTCTTCTTCTTTGTCCTCTTTTTCTCCCTCATTCAAAATATCGTGTCTCAATACCATCATTCTTTTCGGGGTCACCGATTCCCATTCCACATCGCGAAATTTCAGACCTGGAATGGGAATGTATATATACACACATACATGCATACGTATATATACTGTGTATATACAGTATATATATATATATATATATATATATATATATATATATATATATATATATATATATATATACATACAGTTTCAACAGTAATCCGTTTTTCTGAGAAAAAAACAACACACAATGGTCATGATTTAACCGCTGAATCCTACGTACTGAAAACCTCCACAGCACTAATCGTTTTTTACACCTTCACCGAAGGTTTATAAGTAGCACGTCGTAACCCCCTATACACACTGCGCCATTCATCCGTACTTTGCATGCATTTACTTCCAGTTGATTTCACTTTACTCTTCGAGCCAATATGTGCAGATATTTCAAGGTCTTCATTTGTTCCTTCCTCCTTACACGGATTATACACCCTTTTCATCAGTACGTCGTCATCCATTATTTAAAAGTCACTATTCAGCCTAAAAATATTGTGACTCATCTTTTGCTTGTGCTAATGTCTGTACCACTGCGTTTCGTACATCTCTGCATTCCTCATCCTTTTAGTTTTTCTTCCTCCTCACATACCACGGAAGCAATTCATTGTAGCAGTTTCATCAGTTTCAGTCCACACTTCGGAGCCATAAAGGAGGCTGTGGCTCAACAGGCCCTTCATGCATTCACAGCTAGGCTTCCACAAACGCTGCTGCCTTTCTTCCTTTTCTTGATTCGCCTCGTCTCACTCATTGTCGCATCCTTTTGATTTCCATTTGTCTTCATAACCTTATGCTTGATTAAATTTACTCGCAACTTGCAAATTTTGAAACTTTTACCATTTCTGCAGTCTCTCATCACCATCACCAATCAGTACTGTATACGTCTACACTTCATCCAAGACTCTTTTTCTTTCATCACAATTTTGCATCTGGACCTACTGTCTTTTTCTCTGACTTATGACATATATATATATATATATATATATATATATATATATATATATATATATATATATATATATATATACATATATATAAGCCCCTAAAACACTATTTAAACATTGAAACCATATATTTCAGGCACTTTCTTCTGTGCCCTGTTCACTGTTAGAATATGGACAGATGAGGAAATGTTTAAGGGTATTTCCACAAAACATAAAGGTGTGGCCTTAAGTCTCCAGGTATGAAGGTGACCGTTTCCCTAGAAAAGGAGGAGAATGACCAATTCCTAGTGGTTTAGCCTCATTAGTTCCGTTTGGTGACGGATCTGGAGGTGGCGTTCTTGGGTCATCTTTCTTCAGGAGGAGTCTGAGGATTAAAGCGTCGTGTGATCCGATTTCAATGTCACTCCTGACAGGTTCATATTGGTTTTGATTGATGATAGCAGATTCCAGCATCTTTCTTTTGTCTGAGACAGCTACTTTTGAAAAACCAACTCCGCCCACTCCAGTTTATGACATGCTCTGTATTTCTGATATGTAGGAAAATCCCCGAACTCTCTGAAGCATAGCGTACTGATCTTTTGTGCTCTGTTATTCTTTGCGGAAGCGATCTACCCCTGTCTGCGCCCTCGTGAATGTCATTACAATTGCTACACAGTATCTTGTAAACTCCGGCTTCTTCCCCTTTGTTATTTAAGTATCGTTAATGGTGAACTCCCGATGGATTTGGGATAATGGAAAATGAAGGGATTGTGAACCTGCCGAGTTGTTCGGTGGCTTTTTGGATGTTTTTCGTGCGTTACTGGAAAGCTTTATTTTGTTGATATCTATTTGTCTGTTGTAGTGGGACCTCTACCCAGTATATTTTATTCCTTTGTTTAATAACCCTCTCGATAATGTGTGGTGGATGGAGCAGTTCGTTAGGTGTTGGCGGATCGTGTTGAATTCTTTATCTGGGTACTCATTTGAACATATCCTAAGTCCTCTGAGGAATAAGTTGCACCCTACCATGATTTTTACAGAGACGTATGAAGAAATGAATGTGGAAACAGCGAAGTGGGTTTTCTATATACTGTAAATATTATCTGTTGACTGTTTTCTTATGATCAGTACATCTAGGAACGGCAGTTTTCGTCTTTTTCCCCATTCCGTTTAAATTTTATGGTCCGGAACTAATGAATTTAGCCTATTGAAAAATTCATTTACAGTCCCCCAGCTATTGTCCCAGAAAGTAAGATATAGATCTCGTATCTAAGCCAGATCATATTATGGATTTGATAGACGACAAAAGTTCTGTTGAAATATTCCATGTACAAGTTTGCTGGTTCTGTTTTAGAAATATTCCATCTACAAGTTTGCTAGATTTCAACAACAAAAATAAAAAGCTTCCGTGGCGAAAACTTCCAAAAGCCACGAACAACTCCAGGTCTAACAATCCCTTCATTTCCATTATCCAAATCCATCAGGGTTCGGCTCACTAACGTATACTTAAATAACAAGGGAAGAAGCCAGAGTTTACAAGATGCCGTGTAGCAATGTAATGACATTTCGTAGGCGAGACAGGTAGATCGCTCTCGCAAAGAATAATGGCACAAGATCAGTACATTACGCTTTGGAGAGTTCAGGGATTTTCCTACATATCAGAAATACAGAGCATGTCTAAACTGGAGTAAAATGGGTTGGTTTTTCAAAAGTAGCTGTCCGTGCAAAGAAGATGCTGGAATCTGCTATCATCAATCAAACCAACAATATGAACCTGTCAGGAGGACATTGGAAATCGGACGACATCGACGCGCAATCCTCAGACCCCTCCTGAAGATGACCAAGAAACGACCTCCAGATCCGTCACCAAACCTTGGAGCTAATGAGGGCCAAAACCACTGAGGGGTGGTCATTCTCCTCCTTCTTAGGAAACAGTCACCTTCATACCTCGGAGGCTTAAAAGCCCACCTTTTATGTTTGTATATACCCTTGTAACATTTCATCTGTCCATATTCTACCAGTGAACAGGGCACAGCAAACAATGCCAATATATCAGTTTCAACATTTAAATAGTGTTTTATCAGGCCTTCTTATATTCCATATTACACTGTAGTATTACAGGAAAAGACATTCATATATATATATATATATATATGTGTATATATATATATATATATATATATATATAAATTATATATATATATATATAAATGTATATGCTCAAAAAACTAAGTAATTGATTTTCTAGATGTCTTCATTCGTTTTAATTTCCTGTTCAGTGACACGTCATTCCTTGTATTTTTTGTCATTTGACTCTTAGAAAAGAACTATTGTCATATCAGACTGTAGCATTTTCTGAGCTCTGCTTTAAAATTTTGCAAAAACTTTCTTAAAAACGGAGAGAATTATAAAGAATTGGAATATTCTCTCCCGACTTTTTTTTTTTTTACCAGACACAGATCTCATTGCTGGCAGTTGCTGTTGTTGCTGTGCTGCTGTTCTCGTTGCTTTGTTGTTGTTCTCGTTGTTGTGCTGCTGTTCTCGTTGTTGCTGCTGTTCTCGTTTCTGTGCTGCTGCTGTCGTTGTTGTGCTGCTGTTCTCGTTGCTGTGCTGCTGTTCTCTGTTATGTTGCTGTTCTAGTTGTTGCTGCTGTTCTCGTTGCTGTGCTGCTGTTATCGGTGTTGTGCTGCTGTTCCCGTTGCTGTACTGCTGTCCTCGCTTCTGTGCTGCTATTCACGTTGCTGTGCTGCTGCTCTCGTTGCTGCTTCTGCTGTTTTTGTTGATCTTTGACCTCAAATTCGCAAAAGCTTGCATGGACCATTGCATGTTTTTGTACTCCAGAAACTGCCCAGTGAAGCATTATCCTTTTACGAATATTGGGCCATATTTTCATTGGAATGGCTCTTTCCTGACCGCGTTCTCTCCCAGCCCAAAAAGGTTTCGGACAATAACCCCGTGATATGCAATAATGAGAAATTAGTTTTCGTGGTAATCTGATGCCGTTGAGTCAGTTTACGACGATTTACGGGGGGCGGAGGGCGGGAGGGAGAACCGTAAAAGCTGGAAGAATTTACATCGTCCTTTTAACGTTGTCTCTCACTGTGCTTTGCTTTTGTACTTGAGAAAGCAAAGTTGCAAGATATTCAGCAAGGCAAACGAAAATAAAAGTGAGGGTAGGAAAAGGATCATTGTTAGGCAATTTATTTTTCCCGGAATTTGCCATATGAATTGGAATTCTAAGAATGCCCAGAATTGGTCTTGAAATTCCAGTATATTGCCCTGAACAATAAATTATCCTCAACTACTTGTACGTAATGGGTATAAATTGGAAGGTTTTTTAGTATTAATTCATTCCGAAACATTTTCCTAATTTATTCATCTTTTTCAGCAGACTGCATAAACTAATTGGGAAACAAATTTGGCTATAGGTATTTTATTTAAGATGTGTTTAATATTATTTATAGTTAGGAGGATGGTTCTAATTTCTAACTCCCTTGGATGATGTCAAAAAAACAAAATTTCTGAGAGACTTAAATAATGGTAATTGTAAACAGGCAAAAATCTGGTGATTATACCATAATTATCAACCTGTTTTTGATCGTCGTAATTAGCAAAGAACACGAAAATATCGTTACTTATTCCATTTCGCATGTAAGATTTAAAGCCCTTAAAATGCTTATGGTTTCAATCTCTCAACATTTGAAGTAATGGAGTTGGGATTTTTAACAATTTGTCTTGGAAAACATCTTGTAAAAAGAAAGGGGGTGGGTGTTTTTAAGAATTTATTTTAGAAAACATCTTGCAAAAAAAGGGTGGGTGTTTTTAAGAATTTATTTTAGAAAACATCTTGTAAAAAAAAGGGGGGTGGGTGTTTTTAATAATTTATTTGATAAAACATCTTGTAAAAAGAGAGTGGGCGTTTTTAAGAATTTATTTTAGAAAACAACTTGTAAAAAGAGTTGGTGTTTTTACGAATTTATTTTCGAAAACATCTTGTAAAAAAAAGAGTTGGTGTTTTTCAGAATTTATTTTAGAAAGCATCTTTAAAAAAAAGAGTGGGTATTTTTAAGAATCAATTTTAGAAAACTCTTGCTTTAACCTTAAAACAACCTGTAGATCTCCCTGAAAATAAATCCATTGAGTGAGGACCATCTGTGGTTATTATCGAAATAAGTTAAACTCACTAATCTGCGCATGAGGTGAGCTGCAGCGAACTTCGTTAGTGATTTGCCTGGGGTTTGCTGTAGGGAGAGATTCCCCATTGTAGGCTCTAACTGTGAGTTTTAGGAACGCAGCCAGGCGAAGGAATAAAATCTCCCCGAGGCTGTGGTGGTTTTTGCCATTTGCCTTAAAGGTGCATGTAGATACCAGGACAATGGGTACTGTGAGACCTTTATTGTAGGTGGTTAGTAGTTTCTGTTGTCGAGAATGTCATTTGTTCTCATAAGTAATAGGTCACAGTGGAAAATAAAAGAAGTTTTTTATAGCAGTCACTTAAATAGATTAAGTATTTGAATAATTATGTAAATAGATAAATAAAGGCTGGGCAGCATTTAGTTATCGTTTGGTCTGTCTTTTGTAAATGGTGTTCACTTTTGTAAAAAAAAAAAAAAAAAAAACCTAGTAAATTTTCCATGCAGAAGCGAATTGTGTTAATATTTTGCTTGCTTGACGCTGATCTTTGTCGTCGTTAATTTAAGAAACAGAGGGAAATAAAATCCACTGTTTTTTTTTTCTTGTGTGTGTGTTTGTTTCGGAATACATCTAACTAATCAACATTCACATTGACAACGAATGATGCAACACAAATATCTTCTGCTGTAAATCAATCAAGTTCCGCATCTTTTCTTAAACAATCGTTGATAATTTAACAAATTAACTAATTAATGAACAGGAAATTTTTCTTTGTAAGCACCAGATCAGTAATGATTAGTGAAACCGTATAAATGTACTGGTTTTTCTCCTGACTAGAAGTTAGTGCTGCTAAGTCTAAAATGTAGATGTACACATGTAAAATTCACACATACACACACGCACACATACACACACGCACACACACAGACTCTGCGTTCCACTGCCGCTCCCAGCAGACTCCCTTAGCCTGTTGTTACTTTTTAACTATTGGTTTTCGGGATGATGTTGACCGTCGCGAACTGAGGAAGAGAATTGGTTCTTCGAAATCCCAAATGGAAAACGTTGATTATTAATGGCGCGTCAGAAATGGTGGGAGGTGAAGCGAGGTCGTTAAAGGGGAAGTACTGTGCTTGCACCTTAATTTGCGGAAGCGCCTTCCTAATTGGCTTATGAACGAATTTCTCCTTTATATAGATATTTGCCTTATATCTATATCAACATAAAACTTTCCTGTATAGAAATATTTACGTAATATCTATAGAAACATGAATCTTTCTTGATAGAAATATTTACCTAATTAACCTGAAGATTTACAGATATTACCCACTATGCATCTAAACTTGAAACTTGAAGGAATAATCAGGCACTAGGAGAGAGCTTCAGGGAGAAACGAAGGGGAGCAACAAGAATAAATAGGAGAAGGAAGAGAGATGCAATAAATAAGGAACTGGATAACATGAACAGAGACATGAGAAATGGTAGGATTAAGGAAGGCTATAGGGGTATCATGAAAATAAAGAATGGGTACCAAGCAAGAATCAGAATAGTGAAAGATGCCAATGGAAGTATTACGGTAGACGAGAACAAAGTACTAATGTATATGTATATGTATATGTATAAGTATAAGTATATGAATATAAAATTTAACTTACTGAAACGTGTCCTAACTTGCTTCTGAACACGAAACATTCATCTATAAAAATATTTACTTAATAAATATATCAACATGAAACTTTCCTTTATAGAAATATTTACCTAATTTCCGTATGAACATGAAACTTTCCTTTATAGAAATATTGCCTAATCTTTGTAGAAGCACAAAATTTTCCCTTATAGAAATATTTACCTAAAATCTATATCACCTTGAAACTTTCCTTTATAGAAATATTTACCTAATTGCTATAATAGCATGAAACTTTCCTTTATAGAAATATTTACCTAATTTCTATATTAACATGAAACTTTCCTTTATATAAATATTTACATAATCTCTATAGAAACACAAAACCTTCCTTTATAGAAATATTTACCCAAAATCTATATCAACATGAAACTTTCCTTTATAGAAATAATTACCTAATCTCTATATTAACATGAAACTTTCCTTTATAGAAATATTTACCTAATCTCTATAGAAACACAAAACCTTCCTTTATAGGAATATTTACCCAAAACCTATATCAACATGAAACTTTCCTTTATAGAAATATTTACCTAACCTCTATATTAACATGAAACTTTCCTTTATAGAATATTTACCTAATCTCTATATTAACATGAAACTTTCCTTTATAGAAATATTTACCTAATCTCTATAGAAACATAAAACCTTCCTTTATAGAAATATTTACCCAAAATCTACATCAACATGAAACTTTCCTTTATAGAAATATTTACCTAATTTCTATGTTAACATGAAACTTTCCGTTATAGAAATATTTACCTAACCTCTATAGAAACAAAACTTTCCCTTACAGAAATATTTACCTAAAATCTATATCACCACGAAACTTTACAGATATTACCTAATATTCACATAAACATGAAACTGTACAGAAATGTTTACTTAATATGCATGTAAAAATGAAACTTTTTTTTTCCTAATATGTATATAAAAATGAAACTTTACAGTATTTTTTATCTTAATATGCACATGAACCGTAATCCTTGCATAAACGTTTAACTAATATGCATATAAATATGAAGCGGTACTTTGCAGATATTTACCTAATAGGCATATAAACATCAAACTTTAAAGGAATGCATACATAACATGCCTGTGTATATGAGATCTTTGTATAAACATGAAATCGCCACTTATTGGCAAGAGAAATGCTTCCTGTGAAAAATATTGTAATCTAAATTGGCGGTCACTAAGCCTTTAAGAACTTTTGTAAACAGACGTAATTGATCATGCATCTGAAAGTTGTTAATTCAGTACGTACACGATAGAACTGATAACAGCACGTATATATATGTATATATATATATATGTATATATATATATATATATATATATATATATGTATATATATATGTATATATATACTGTATATATATATATATATATATATATATATATATATATATATATATATATATATATATATATATATATAGATACATATATATATATATATATTTTATATATATATATATATATATATATATATATATACATACATATATATATATATACACATTTAGATACATACATATATATATGTATGTATGTATGCATATATATATATATATATATATATATATATATATATATATATATATATATATATATATTATATATGTAAGTGTATACATATATATATTATGTAAAACATAAATATATTAAAATTGTTCCGTTTAATAAATCAAACTAAGTATCCCATTTAACTTATGTGGTAACTCTCAGCACAAAACTCGAAGTTGTTTTGCTGTTCGAAGGAAGTAGCACCAGGTCTGTTATTTCCTAAGATAAAGGTATTCTTGCTCTGTAAGTAGTTTAGAAAACTTGAGTATGTGAATTACTGTAAGCATTGCTTTCTTGGCGTTGCGTATTATTCAGTAAAATGAAGGCTTTAATGCTGTGTTGGTATCTATAACAAGCAGATTGGGAAGAGATTTGCCATCGTTGTGTTCCTTTTTAGTTTTTTTTTTTTTTTTGTCCGCACTTTTTTAGTCCCCCCTCAGATCTTAAAAACTGCTGAGGCTAGAGGGCTGCAAAATGGTAAGTTCATCATCCACCCTCCAATCATCAAACATACTAAATTGCAGCCCTGTAGCCTTACTAGTTTTTATTTTATTTAAGGTTAAAGTTATCCATAATCGTGCTTCTGGCAAAGATAAAGGATAGATCACCACCGGGCCGTGGTTAAAGTTTCATGGGCCGCGGCTCATACAGCATTATACTGAGATCACCGAAAAATAGATCTATTTTCGGTGGCCTTGATTATACACTGTAGCGGCTGTACAGAAAACTTGATTGCGCCGAAGAAACTTCCGTGCGTTTTTTACTTGTCTTTATTTGTTTTAACATTTCATGCACCGAACAAGTGAGAAATTTTCTATTTATTCTTCGATTTTGTAACATGTGAATAATTATGTTTGTAAGATGAAGTTATGTAGTTACGTGTTACGTGAGAGATGGTGTATGTCGTTGAAAATGTTGTCATTATTTTCTTGAATGTCATGTTCAAGTTTATGAGATAGCAGCGTAATGGCTAGACCGCCGGAAAATTAAAGTAAAGAATACTAATGTTTGGTTATGTCGTTTTTGTATTATATATATATATATATATATATGTGTGTGTGTGTGTGTATGTATGTGTGTGTATGTGTGTATGTTCCACCATAACTCTGAAAGGTATTAGGCAATTTCAACCAAACTTGGTATACATATGACTTATTGTCTAGAAAAGAATCCAGTGGGGGTAAGATATCACTAGCACCAAAGGGGGTGGCGGTGGGAAGGGCCTCCCTGAAACCAGGCTGGTTCTGCCCATAGACTTAGTAACTAAATAAACTCTACGGGTTTATCATACCTCATTTTGGTATACACGTATCTTACTTTCAGGAAAAGAATACTGTTGGGGTGGGAGGGTAAGACATCACTGGCACCAAAGGGGTGGGGGTGGGAAGGGGATAACATGTAAAATTAATCGAAAACGACAGATATTACTGTTTAATCTCTAGTTTTCGAGGTTGCTGAGATGAATAGTGACACTCCTGATGCCCTTTAAGTCCGAGTTCAGCCCCAATAAGAAGGGCGAGTGAGAAGGGTTAGCAAATAAAATGTAAAAATTACAGATATTAGTGTCTAATCCATACTTTTCGAGGTCGTTGAGATGAATAGTGACTCTCTGATGTCCTTAGTCCTAGTTCATCCTCGATAGGAAGGGGGTTGAGAATGGGTGAAATATAAAATGTCAAAAATTCTGGGCAATGTAATTGAAGCAGCTATCTTAACAGGACAGAGAGAGGGAGATAGAGAGAGAGAGATGGCGGGGGGAAGTGAGAGAGATAGAGGGTAGAGGAGGTGTTAGGGAGGAGAAAGAGAGAGAGAGTGTGAGAGGGCGAGGAAGTAAGAGAGAGTAGAGGGGTTGTTTGGGAGGGGAAAGAGGGAAAGAGTGAGGTAAAGTTGGAGAGAGAGGGTGAGAGGGAGAGGAAGTGAGAGAGGGAGTTGAGGGGTACTAGGGAGAGAAAGAAAGAGGAGCAGAGAGAATTTATCAGTTGTCATTCAGAGTTTTTTCCCGGGCAGGTGGTTGAGTCCAATAATATAATATATATATATATATATATATATATATATATATATATATATATATATATATATATATATATATATATATATATATATATATAATATATATATATGTGTGTGTGTATGTGTGTGTTTATATATTATGTATGTATGTGTGTATGTTTGTATATATGTGTGTATATAATATATATATCTATAAATTATATATATATATATATATATATATATATATATATATATATATATATTATATATATTATATATATAAATGTATAATATATATATATGTGTGTGTATGTATAGTTTACTCTCGTTTCTTACCGATTAAATTGTCTTGTCTAGTCTGATGGATTGTTTCGATAAAGCACGTGGGCAGCAACAACAGCAGCAGATAGGGGAAAGAGATGATAAATGAAGATATGGAGATGCCATGAAAATATTGATTGAGCTGATAAAACTCTGGCGAGAGGTCGTTAGGCTATTATCTACGTGTAAATGAAAAAATGGAAAGATGGTTCGACAGACGTTGTCGAGGACTTTTGTAAATGAATTTAGTGACTTACATGCTTGGAAAATGATAAAGGGTTATAAATGGCAAAACTGGCCTGGGTACGCATATCTACAGTGCAGGAGCAAATATGTTTCGTGGGCATTCATAGATGTCCCACGGAATGATAATTTGCTCACGATATCTTAGTAATGGCAAAATAATTGGCAGCTTAGTAATAGGATATATTGATATTTCTTACATCACTCCTATTTTGATTACTGTGACGGATCAAAGAGGATGTTAAGTCTTATGAGTAACTCTATAACTAAAAGTTCACGGGATATATAGAATAGACTTAACCACCTTTCGGATAGCTCTAGCGCAGTGGTTCATATCCTTTCTGTTACCAGGCCCCCCTTAGCATCTATGAGTAAAATTTCCTCCCAGATTTAATGGAAAATAAAAAAAAAGGAGAAAGATGTGTTTGAGAAATTCTAATCTTTTCATAGGGCTCGCGCCCCCCTGGAGTTTGCTGACGCCCCCCGGGTTAAAAACACTGTTCTAGCGTGACAGAGAAAATATACCCGTCATTCAACGTGAAGTTCTTCCGTTCAGCTTTTAACGAAAGAACTTCCTACCGACACTATATGCGACGCAAGTCAAAACAAGATGTAATTGTTTATCCGTTGGAAATGCTTGATTATCGTACTAAATTCATGTATGACTCTTGTATCACTATGAGTATTGGGATTTAAATTGGCCATCTTTTTGGCATAAAATTGTTACTATCTGCGGTGTCTTCGGTTTACGAACAGTTGTAAGTTTATAGAAAGTGATTGGTATTAACTGACCCATCTAAAAATGACATCACTGCAAGTTGAAAAAAGTTACTCGTGGGAAACACTTCTTGTCTTTCAGGTATCCGCCATATTCCCAAGTAAAATTTTTACGTGCATTACTTATTTCACATTCCCAACTTATTTTTTTTCTCTAAGTACATTTTTATGAGTAAAGCTAGCCTCAGATGACGGCTTTGTCGTGAACTGTGTTTTCCTCGGAGAACGGAAGAGTGACATAAGGACTTGTCGACAATCGTCAACGTCATATTCGTTCAGATTCTAGATCACAAAATCCGATCGCTCGATCGGTTAGTCGCACGCGTTGAAAATCCAGTCGGTAACAGCCATCCATGCGGACTGAATTAACTGTCCTCGTTCTAACATAAGTTGAAAAACTTCAAGTCGATATCCATCGTTTTTTTTAGAAAGATTCAAATGCAAGAATTTCATTCTAAAAGAACAAGAATACAACCTCTCTTCATTACAGAAGCCAACTAGATCTGGGATGGAGAAAGGTTTAAGGTCTTGAACTAAGAAACCCAACATTTCATAACTAAAATGTAATCCTTTGCGTCTGAGACATCCTTCACATGCGAATAAACTTATTCGTTAAACTGGGAAATGATGTCTTCATTCATAGATCTACTCAAACCTTACACTTTCTCGGTAAACGTCGTTAAATTTCAATTGCATTTTATGATGTGTAACCCCTCCTCGGTGCAGCTTTACTGGCCCCCTTTGTCCAGAACTGCATGAATAATAATTATGTGAACTGTGATTAGCATTCAGCTGTCTGTATACATTAATTGATTTCGATTAAGTACGAAGCTGAATGAGCAGTCCAAAATCAATCATTTAATTATATTTGTATCTATTTATTTATTAATTTGTTAATTTATTTGTTCTTGTCTAGTAACTGATCTCTTCTTTTTGTACTTCCTATAACCTTCTGTAACTTCTTTCAAATGAACACCACATTCTTTGGACGCTTGAATTTCAGGTCAGTGTCCCCTTTGGTGGGCTTGTTCCATATGAATAGAGTTCATCTTCTGAAAGATAATAATAATAATGGTATTGATCAACCGTTAGGCTGCAAGAGATGTCTTATTAGCTGTGTACATGTTTTAATGAAGAGCATTTGTTACAGATGGTGCTGAGGTACGTCTTCGACAATGTTTATGCAAACTAAAACTAAAATAAGATCAATTAAGCTTTCTTTAGTGTGCTTGTAAGTCAGTTGTCAATATCATATTGTGCTGGCTGAGACTGATATATATTATAGATTATTTTTTGTAGTTCTGAACTTTATTTAAAGAGTTTTAATGGACTCGAGACAACAAAATAATGAAAATCGTTTTATAAGTAAGTTAGTCATCTGTAAGACATATGTGAGAGAGAATAAACTTGATTTCACATCAGACAATTAGGTTCTTCAAATGAACAGTAAAAGCCACAACCAGGCCAAAATAAGCAGTAAAAGAAGTTGGAACCTTAGTACAACTGTACCCAAGGAATTACCTGGGCAGGCCAACTGCTTTCATTTGAAAGACCTGGGTCTGATCCTGATGTGAGTCAGAATTTATTTGTGTTCCAAGCACGTAATTGTGTGTTGATATTTCTATCATATCTGTGAAGTGATTAACTGAATGAATGGTGCTAACTGGGCACTTTCGCTGAGTCGGGAAGCATAGGAAAACACGCTATCTGCAAGCAGTTAGCCTGACCAGGTAATTCCTTGGGTACAGTTGTATTCAAGTTCCAACTTCTTTTATGACTTATGTGGCCTGGTTGGTAGCGCTCTGGTCTTTCATTTGAAAGACCTAGGTTCAATCCTGATGTCAGTCAGAAATTTATTTCTGTTCCACACGTAATTGTGTGTTGATATTTCTATCATATTCACTCAGAAAGGATAATTTGAATGAAATGTGTGTGTGTATATGTATATATATATATATATATATATATATATATATATATATATATATATATATATATATATCTATCATAGATAAATGTTCATAAAAATATATATATGTATATATATAGATATATATTCATAAAATACATAAGTATATACTGTATATAGTCTGTGTGTACGTGGGTGTGTGTGTTTGTGTGTGAAGGATATTTCGTTTCACGCGAATAGGTTTTAAGAGCTTAGTCATAAAGATCTAGATATTGTTTATGCTAATTTTAAAGAATATTCAAATTAATTCATAGGAATATTGAAAAGATTTCTCATATGAAATTCAGACGAATATTTTATCTTTCTGTCGACACTTAAATTAGAAATAATGGTACGTTTATTCTACTTGAGTAATATAATTTAAGGTAGAATTACCATTAAAAAGTAATTAAATTGGTTTATACTTGTGCAGTACGCAGGTTCTCTCTCTCTCTCTCTCTCTCTCTCTCTCTCTCTCTCTCTCTCTCTCTCTCTCTCTCTCTGTCATATGATATAACAAACAAACGAGTGTCTACCGTTCCTGTTTTCGCAGAATTAACCTCAGATAACAACTGCATCTCTCTCTCTCTCTCTCTCTCTCTCTCTCTCTCTCTCTCTCTCTCTCTCTCTCTCTCTCTCTCTCAGTACATGAATATTGATTTTTAAGGACTTAAGAAATAACCATAAGCTAACAAGGGAAGCTAATAAGGAAGGTATCGTAAAAAGAAATAGCCATGAGCTAATAAGGGAGGTATTGTAAAAAAAAAAATAGCCATAAGCTAATAAGGGAGGTACCGTAAAAAGAAATAGCTTAAGCTAATAAGGAAGGTACCGTAAAAAGAAATAGCTTAAGCAAATAAGGGAGGTATCATAAAAAGAAATAGCCGTAAGCAAATAAGGGAGGTATCGTAAAAAGAAATAGCTTTAGCTAATAAGGGAGGTATCGTAAAAAGAAATAGCTTAAGCTAATAAGGGAGGTATCGTAAAAAGAAATAGCTTAAGCTAATAAGGGAGGTATCGTAAAAAGAAATAGCCATAAGCTAATAAGGGAGGTATCGTAATAAACGTATTAAAACCTGAAACAGAACTTTATAATTCTGCTCAACGAATACAAAGCCAAGGTACCCCCTTGTATTTTGGTATTTTTAACTATTTGCTTTACGATGACGTAAAATGAAGTTGTAGCACCTCGTCTTCAAGGAATTAGCTTTACCTCATTTAAACGTGGTCTGTTTATTAGAGTGACGAGTGCGTTTTTGTGGAGTTCGCGAGTCTTTTTTTTTTTCTTACACAGTTTATCCTTTTTTAATTTTTTTGTTTTTATTTATTTTATTTATGTATTTATTTATTTATTTATTTATTAATTTTTTGAATTGTCCTGTGTTCTCCTTTGGGCTCTTGGGCTTGTAGCATCTTGTTTTTCCGTCTAGGTTGCAGCTTGGCAATTAATAATAATAATAATAATAATAATAATAATATAATAATAATAATAATAATAATATGTTTAAAGAACAATAGATGGAAATAACACCTCACCCATTTGCAGGAAGTAACTCCAGGACTCATGCACAAGAGCATGCTATTAGAAACAGCGCACGTAGTGAGATGCAACCCGGAACCCCACGCTATGAATACCACCCAATCGAAAAGGATGACTGTGATTAGAAAATAATAATAATAATAATATTAATAATAATAATAATATACTTGTCTTCAAGAACCGTTAAGCTCTGGTTAATATCATTCTGCTTGTAAGAATGTATGAAGAACCCTGTCTAAGTTACTGTAATTTCAGAATTCAGATTTAGAGATATATGCTGAAATTCTCTCTCTCTCTCTCTCTCTCTCTCTCTCTCTCTCTCTCTCTCTCTCTCTCTCTCCAGGTTCCCTTATCGCATTAATATCTACTCGGGCAGAAACAATTATTATGGGACATTTTTTCTTTGGTTGATTGAACTATTTGCAGAATCTCCCATTACATTATTTGACTGCAGTGGTTCTCCAAGTATAGAAAAGAATGGCAGTAAAATAATTTTGCGTCTAAGTTGGTGATGGATGGAGAAGCTAAATCTCTCTCTCTCTCTCTCTCTCTCTCACTCTCATCTCTCTCTCTCTCCACACTTCCATTTCATCCCTGTAGTATTTAGATAAGTTATTCTGTTTTTCATCATAGACATTTTCCTCTCTCTCTCTCTCTCTCTCTCTCTCTCTCTCTCTCTCTCTCTCTCTCACACACACACACACACACACACACACACACACACACACACACACACACACACACACACACACACACACAGTATTTTATGTTCTAAGCTGAGCCGTGAAGATAATTTACGGACAGTTAGACAAAACAAATATGTTCTCTAATGCAATATGCCACAAGGTTTTTTTTAAGAATTTCTAAATACGACGTTGATTAAAAAGAAAAAAGCGTAATATCTAATTACTTCTTTTCCGACTAATTATTGCATCATTGCCGATGAACATCGAATATTCATTCGTAATACTGGTTTCAGTATGGAATCGTTTAAGAGCGATATTGGTGCGTCTCACTATAATACACTTTTTTTCCCCAGAGCTACATACTTGCGCGGATAAGAGGATTAAGCAATCTCGCAAATTGCATTTTCAATTTATGACATTTTGCCAATTCCATTGGCGTTTCTCAAAGACCAGTTGTTCTTTATGCGTTTAGCCTCCGGGTTTTCACGTATATTATTATTATTATTATTATTATTATTATTATTATTATTATTATTATATTTCTTCCAAATAAACTTTCACTTGATTCCATTTCGAATTTATGACGTTAGTTGAGTGTTATCGGTTTTTATAAGAGGAGGTATTTGTGTCCCCCCTCTTCTTTGGTTTATCGTGGCCGAATTGCTAAATTACTAATTGACTATTCTTCGTATACATTAGTCATGAACATCCTTTCACTTGAATTGCTGTCTGAATTAATGATGTCGCATTGTGCTTGTCATCCGCTATTAATTAATGTTGGTGCGTACACGCATTTCTTGTTTTTATAATTCTAAGCAGACTTTATAGCGTTTCAGCATCCAGCTCAGAAGATTCAATATTATTATTTCATTTTCATTTTTGTTGTAGCGTTTCCCATTGTATGAGTCACATTCTCTCTCTGTCTGTCTCTCTCTCTCTCTCTCTCTCTCTCTCTCTCGGTAGTAATACAATATTTTTCCTCTGTGTTCCCAGTTTACCCGATTAAGAGAAAATTGAATATATCATCTATCCAGCACTCTTTTCATCCGCATGAACAAATCTTCATTCCACTGACTAGGAATCCTTTTAAAGATATTGTTTAAACAGCAATCCAGGATTATCAAAGTAAAACAGAGGTAGTATACAGATATTTAAATCGCTGTAGTGATGCAAGTAGGTATGACAGAACTCTCTTAACTACTTCACACATTAAAATTTTGTAAGCCAGTGAAGGAAGTCAGTAGCCTCTAAAACGATATTTTTCAAGTGAAAAATAAAGATTATTGTATATTTGAAGGATGCTGACAGCAGGATGAATCTTGTTTATAAATTTAATGCATATATATTTTTTTTAACTGTGGTGGCGCCAAGGCAGGGGTGCGACTCAGAATACCAGTCTCCCCCCTCCGCTTTCCTTCACACACACACACACACACACACACACACACACACACACACACACACACATCCCTTTGTACGGCATCATCTGGGTTTTTTTATCTATTCATATTTGGATAGGAATGTTGGTGTTCGGGTGAATATAGTAGGCCTACTTTATAGCTACTGATGAGCATTATGTGCATAATGCTTATTTAAGGCCTTTGGATGTACTTAGAATGTGGGCGATCTCTCTCTCTCTCTCTCTCTCTCTCTCTCTCTCTCTCTATCTCTCTCTCTCTCTCTCATATTGTATATATATATATATATATATATATATATATATATATATATATATATATATATATATATATATATATATATATATATATTTATATATATATGTGTGTGTGTGTGTGTGTGTGTATGTGTGTATGTATGTAACATAAATATATATACATAAATATATTATATATATGTATATATATCTATAAACGTATATATATATATATATATATATATATATATATATATATATATATATATATAAGACATATATGTATATGCATGTGTGTATATATAAGTGTGTAATGTGATACATGTACACGTACAGACGCCCACAAACACACGCCCACAGAATTCCAGATTAGTTACATAAAATTGGAAACGTAGGAAGGGAGGCGAGAGGCGAAAACTTTAAATTGATCAAGAAGAAATAAAAATGTTGACATCGGCATAAACTTTTTTTCTTTTTTTTTTTCCTTTTCCACCTCCGGCCTGGAAATCTCTGCCGCGTTCGGCCGGGGCGTAACTTTCCAACAAATTATAAATGATCATTCAAAACATTTATACAACTTTTCAACGGCTGGGCTGTTGAGAGAACGAAAGCCGGCCGCCCGGCTTCACCTCCTACTTTTGATTTTTTTTTTCTTTTATTTGTTTTTTCATTCGTTTGCTTTTTGTTTGTTTTATTAAGTTTTTTTGTTTTTTACGTTCACTCTTTTTTTTTTTTTTTTAGTAAACTAGGCAGTATTATATGAATTATTCGTTTGGTAGCTTTATGATACATGTGTGTATGAATGTCAGTATTATTTTTATGCTGTTTACATTACACGCACACACTATGTTATACTATTATATATAGGCTATATATATATATATATATATATATATATATATATATATATATATATATATATATATATATATATATATATATATATATATGTATGTATAGGCTATATATACAAAAGTGTGTATGTATATATTATATATATGTGTATATGTGTATGTATATATATATATATATATATATATATATATATATATATATATATATATATATATATATATATATATATTTTATAGTTGGTAGTTCGACTAGCGAAGATGAGCAATTTTTTATCTGGTCGCTACTTGGTTGGGTGAACACCGAGGAAAACTAAAGGTCTTCGGCACATAATGTCTGTGTATAATTAGACTAGATTAAAGGTTCCATGTAATCGTTCATACTTTAGTTATTAAATGTATGTTTATAATTAAATAGAAAGTGATGGTATCTTCGCATTCCTTAGTGTTTCTGGATGGGAGCTGATAAAGCGAGAGTTTTTTGTTGTAGTTGTGTTACTGAGCTGACGGTAAATATCCGATTCCTATACCATTAAAAAATTATATCTTTCTTCTGATTGGGCGATGCATTTAAATTGTTACCCACCACCCCCATGGTGGGCTGAATATGAGATTCATTAATGTCGTCAGCGGACATTTACTGACAACTGAACAAAAATTACAGAAACAATAGTATTTTGTTAGTATATTATCATATGTGACTTCTTTGATTTTGAGTTGCTTCAAGCTATGGTACTTTTACAAGTTCGCAGTATGAGTGCGCTTGTATACGGTCGTATGTATTTATGTACAGTATGTTCAGTCATCTATTATCTCAAACTATCTTACTTATCAGAATAATATAGACATCCCTTTGGGTTTATAAAAAAGAAAATAACTGGTCATGATGAAAGTCAACTTTCAACACCAGTCACTGCAGTTCCCTTCAGACTAAAACTAGAATTGCGTTAGAAAGTTCAGACATAGTAAAGTCAACGGATTTCCAGACCACTGAAACATCGTGCTAAAACTATGTAAGCGTTTCCCCGGTACTCGGTTTTGTCATTAATTTTAAACATGTGCTAGCGAAATATGTTATTCCTTGCCCTGGTTCCAAGTTTCACTGATCTCCCTGAAAGTTTGAGCAGCTTATCCTCGTTGTGTGGTTGTTCAGCACGTGAAGGAATCTGGATTTAATTATGCTTATGCGCAAGTGTCTGTGAAGTCTCCTGCAGGATTTCGAGTGTCGTTATATAGCAGTGACTGGCTATTATATTTTTTTTGGTATCCTTACCCCCCGGGGCAGTGGTGTGATAGATCACCATTACCCGTATACCCCATTCCTCTTCGGTTATATGAAGTGATAATATAAAGGAAAGAAAAATATTGGAATGCTTAATTTCTAATGCATATTATATGTAAGAAATTGATTTTACTTTTATACTTCTACTCAAGTCTTAAGAAATAAAGAATTTGAATTTTAGACATTATTCCTTTGACAAAGAATTAAAATTAAAGCATTGTTCCTTTGATTGCAAATTGGAATTAAAGCATTATTTCTTTGGTAATTAATAGAAAATAAAATTTAGAAAGTGCCTCGTTACCCACCAGAAACGGCTTCATTACCCCCACGGGGGTAATTACCCCCAGTTTGAGAACCACCGCTATATAGGAAGGCAGGATGGAATTAAATACTTGAGTAATCTTGAACTTGGACTTTCATTATCGTGCATCGAACACTCCTACTCCTGAGTTGAAAAATTTGTTTTCAGACATTTTTATTTCTTCCAGTAACATTGCCCTTTATGACTGTCGCCATTGCAAAGGTGAACGAAATCATTTTGTTTACATTTCTTTTTCTTTGGTAAAGACAAAATAACATAGATGGAAAGATATTTTTTGTTCCTTTTTTTCGTTTTGGTAAACACAAAATAATACACAAACAAATTATGTTGTCCCTTTTTTCGTGTTGTTAATGACAAAGTAACACAGAAATTTTTTCCTTTTTTTCGCGTAGGTAAAGACAAAATATCACAAACATTTTTGGTTCCTTTTTTCGTGTCGGTAAAGACAAAATAACACACACACACAAATTTTGTTCCTTTTATTCGTGTAGGTAAAGACAAAATAACATGCTATATATATATATATAAATTTTATATATGTATATTTATAATATATATATATATATATATATATATATATATATATATATATATATATATATAAATTTTATATATGTATACATATGGATATATATATATATATAAATTTTATATATATATGCATATGTATATGTAGTAAAATACATATACGTATACATATATTGATTCTGATATGTTTGCTATATCGTTGTGCTTTTTGTCTTTCTGATAGATGATTCTTATTGAATATTGATTCTGATATGTTTGTTATTTCGTTTTGCTTTTTGTCCTTCTGGTAGATAATTCTTATCGAATACTGTGGCAGTAATTGCTCCAGCGTTCGATAAGAATTGACAACAGGAAACCTTGCCCTCCACGCGCCCATAAATATGTGTACATTGTAGAACGAAAGAAAAATTGAGATACATCAGAGGATTTTTCTAACTGCGTACCAACTGTCAACAGAAAAATGAACAAAATTGCTGCCTTCACTTCAAATTTTGAGTAAGGTGGGTCATTTTTTATACGAATAGAAAAAAAATGGACTTTATATCAGTGAAAATACTGTCATACGAACGAGAGATTTTATCGATGTCAGGGATTTCGAAATATGGTTAGATTAATTAGATTTGAAGAACAGAAGTTCTGATGTGTATGAAATGAAATAGATTGGAATTGCAACATGAAATCGGATTGCAAAACTACAGCAGAAATTTTAGAGATGTTGGGCTAGTCTGAGAATTCAGACGCTCATGCATTGTTAAATCATTTTTTTTTTCACTCTAAGGGAAATTCAACGTAGGTATTGGTAGAATTTTTATTTTTTTTACTAATTTTTATAAAATGTTTATGATAATAATAATTAAACACCTGGATAGAAATAAGCCTCTTGACCTAAGTACAGTAGAACACACCTCGAGGAATGTAAACAGAACCTCTGGAGCCAGTGCATTGTGTAAATGTGTGTGTGTGTATATGTATGTGTGGAACTTTCGTTTCATCATCATGGTCTTTTTCTTTGAAAATTTTCCTTCTTGTGTATTCGGAGTTGTTGAAGGTCAAACGCCTGGTAAGAATAAGAGAAATATTACTCCGCATTGTGTATACTGAATCTCGAGAGTAAGGTAACTGAAAAATAAATCTGTTAATTATTCAGTTTTTTTGTAAGGATATTGACCTTCAATAAGAAATTGAAGACAGGCGAATGAAATATTAACTATGACCTGATGCAACCGGCAGAATTTGTATCCAAGACCTTGTAATTAATTACACAGCAATATACACGATTTATGTAACATGATGGTTAATATAATAATCTTGTACTCTGCTAGAATAAGATGAGTAATTTCCAAGGGAAAATTACTCGCGCTGCCAAGGTATGTTCTCATTTCTGCATAAACAATGAAGCATTAAGAGGCGTTTTTGCTCAATTACAGTAAATGTTAACAGTACACGTAACCATAACCACAAGCATAACGTTGTACTCTTTAATTTCAGACGAATAAAATAATGTTCTGAATTTTATTTGATGTTAGCCAATTACATTCACAAAGGATAACATTAAAGGATAATAATAATACGTTCACTAAGGATAATTTCAGAGAAATTTGCCATTTAGTTCGAAATGTTTGCAAAGCAAATTACAGTTACAGATTAGAGTGATGTATTAACGTTCAATGAAAGATGTACACTTTCATGCATGCTTATACTACTCCTGTTTAGGAGATGTTCAAGTGGAAACCATGACATTTTTTATATTCTAAGTAGTTTTATGTAAAAGAAAACTTTTGTTCCGGTTTTGTCTGTCCGTCCGCACTTTTTTCTGTCCGCCCTCAGATCTTAAAAACTGCTGAGTCTAGAGGACTGCAGATTGCTGTGTTGATCATCCACTCTTCAATCATCAAACATACCAAATTGCAGCCCTCTAGCCTCAGTAGTTTTTATTTTATTAAAGTTAAAGTTAGCCTTAATCGTGCGTCTGGCAACTATAGGACAGGCCACCACCGGGCCGTGGTTAAAAATTCATGTGCCACTGGCTCCATACAGCATTATACCGAGACCACTGGAAAGCTGACCTGTATTCGGTGGCAGAGTTAATTTCTTTGAGGTGGTTAAACTCGGTTAGCACGCTGTTGTTGGCCAGTGTCTGAGTCTCCGCCACGGCCAGTGAAGAATTAGAGGAATTTATTTCTGGTGATGAAATTCATTTCTCTCGTCATAATGTGGTTCGGATTCCGCTTCAATAAGCTGTAGGTCCGTTGCTAGGTAACCAATTGGTTCTTAGCCACGAAAATAAGTCTAATCCTTCGGGCCCAGCCCTAGGAGAGCTGTTAATCAGCTCAGTGGTCTGGTTAAACTAAGATATACTTAACTTTTTTTGTATTCGGTGGCCTTGATTATACGCCGTGCAGAAAACTCGATTGCGCCGAAGAAACTTCGGCGCATTTTTTATTTGTGTTATATGTTTCGACTTTTAGCCGTTGTTTACTTAAGTAAAGTAAAAGGACCCAGTGCCTTCATGATACGCTGAACTATTATATATGTCGCTGTTGACCTGGTCAGTAGTTTATTACCTGGTAGAAAGTCGACTGTAGTAGGTCGCGGGACGGACGATGATGTTGAAAGAATAATGGAGTTGCTGATATCTAGTAATTTGTTTTATGGTCACTGTTAGAGTAGTAATGAATATTCATAAATATTTAGTAAATAAATTGCTCTTGTGCACCGTAATGACATTGAAATTTCTTGACATATGAAAAACTAAGAAAATCTGGAAAGGCTTTGATCCTTTTATTGAACGTTCAGCTTCCCTTTAGTATAATGAGAGGAAGTGATGCAACTCTTTGTAGACGCTCCCCGTAGGGAAGGGTGGGGGTAGTGCCGTCAGTGCACCTCACGAGATGCACTGTAGGCATTACTGAAAGGTTCTTTGCAGCAACCCCTTTCATTCCTTTTACTGTACCTCCATTCATATTCTCTTTCTTCCCGTCTTACTTTCCGTTCTCCTAATAATTGTTTCATGGTGCAACTGCGAGGTTTCCCTCCTGTTACATCTTTAATACCTCTTTATTCTCAATTTGCCTTTCAGCGCTGAATAAACCTCATAGATCCCAGCGCTTTGCCTTTGGCCTATACTTTATATTCCATTACTTTCTTGGCGTTAATTCCTCTTCGATAACCATAACTAAACAGGCTTCACACGCACGCAAATCTGTCAGCGGGAATGATAACGAAAGAGGCCGTTATCAATATTTTGACTTTTGCAAAAGCTTCATTAGGGCATTTCGCTCTAGTAAAATGTCTGTTAAATCACTATGAAAAATGCGGATGTATATATCGGCTCCCCACCGTATCATTGGCCGCCATTTTGTCATGAATGTTTTACGGCAGAGGCGTTCCAGGTTTACGAGCTTGCGGGACTTATGGAAAGCGATTGCCATTAACAATTATATCCCGGACGTGGAGTCAGTCACGATGTCGGTGACCATAGTTAGTGCGACGCCAGTTTACAGAAATGAATCTGCCATCCATGACGTCATTATAAAATGCCATTAAGAAATGATGTTTGATTTTCGGACCTAATTAATTTTTATTTCCGTAGATTTCATTTTTTGTAAAAAAAAAATATTCATTTGCATCAGATTCCACGGATAAAGATATCTTCACTTATTGAACTATTATATTTTTAACTGAGTCTTTATTATACCAAGTAAATTCCACATCATGCATTATATTGCTATAGCAAAACCGCCATCATGGAGGAACTTGGGAAGGGAAAAAAAAATCCGGTCATTTTGATATCATTACCCTTCATTTTTATTCAGGATCGATCGGTAGTTATGGTAATCTTTCTGGGGGATAATGATAATGAGTTATTAAAACCTAATTAGAGATTTTGATAAGAAACTTTTGTCCTGGGAGGAATGTGTAATTATCTGTCCAAATTTAATGATCAGGACGATGAAGGGTAACGAAAAGTCACTTGTAGTCATTTTTTTTTTTTTTTTTTGAAAAATATTGTTTCCTTTTGAGAGTGGTATAAAGATTTCGTAAAGGGAAACGACAACAAAAGATTATGAAAACAGTACTTTCTACATTAAGTACATTATCAGAGATTTTGTGTGTACATATATGGGATTAATGGTGTATCGCACACAAACACACACACACGCAAATATATATGTGTATGTATATATATATATATATATATATATATATATATATATATGTATATATATATAATATATATATGTATATATATATATATATATATATATATATATATATATATATATATATATATATATATATATATATAGCCAGAGAGAGAAAGTGGGACAGACAGACAGATAATTACTCTCACTTTTTAACTGCTTTTCCGATATATGTATCGGTGGTTACATTATCCAAAATACCTTTAAGCTATCCCTTTCCTTCAGTTTTCGTTTCTTATTTTCTTTCCTCCTTAAATTTAATTTTGTTGAAACTGCCTCAGATATTTTATAATGATGCTGGAATCTCCCAGAAATTATATATGGGTGCAAGATTTTCCTTAAAGATTATTTTCTGCAGGACTCTTCATATTTTAGCGCAGTACTATACCTAACGTATAATTTTAACCCAGGACTCTACGTAGCATTATTTTGGCGTAAAACCCTCCTGAAAATTTTATTTTTGTCAAGGGCTCTCCCCAATTACTTCCTTTATTTTTATTTATTTATTTATTTATTTATTTATTTATTTGTGCAAAACTCTTCATGAAATATTATTTAGAATCTGGGATTTCCCTAACATTTTATTGTGCTGCGGGAGGCTCCCTAAAATTCTGTTTTCTGATGGCCCACTTCCGGCTTTCTGATTACATTGGAGTTGTTGGCATCAAGCATTTGTGCAATTCAGGTATATCTATTTTCCTTAAAATGGAATTTCCCTCATATTTATGTTTCTCTTGTTTAACGGCGTTGTCAGAATGTGTTGCGTGGTTTCGATACAAGATTATGATACATTTCCTCTTCCTGATCAGTTTATGCGTATAAATAAGCAGTTATTGATTTACCTGCTTTTCAAAACGATTCTCTCTCTCTCTCTCTCTCTCTCTCTCTCTCTCTCTCTCTCTCTCTCTCTCTCTCTCTCTCTCTCTCTCTCAAGATTTCTTGAACCGTTGCAATTTTTTTTTCCTGCTGTGAATGAACATTAATACACATCATTATGTACAATTTATGCATATACACAGGAAAATTATTAATCTCTCTCTCTCTCTCTCTCTCAAGATTTCTGAACCGTTGCGGTAAATTTTTCCTGCTGTGAATGAACATTAATACATCATTATGTACAATTTATGCATATAGACAGGAAATTATTATTCTCTCTCTCTCTCTCTCTCTCTCTCTCTCTCTCTCTCTCTCTCTCTCTCTCTCTCTCTCTCTCAAGCTCCTGTACCAATGCGGTTCATTTTTTCGGCCGTGAATAAACATTAATATATCTATACGCGCAGTATATGCATATACATAAACGTATTTATTTATTTGCTTTTTATGAAAATTAGAACTCTCTCTCTCTCTCTCTCTCTCTCTCTCTGGTCTAATCTTTTCTTCTCTCTCTCTCTCTCAATGGCACCATTGCGGTTAATTTTTCTTCAGACATTATCGTTTTCCACGGGGAGACGCGATTATTTGGGAATAAATTTTCTCCAAAAAATTAGCCAGTCATCCCAGTTACTTAACGTCTCGGGGAATGGATTTTATCTATTCCCTGCCTTCCTCGAATTTTCGGAACGGATTATTTCATTTTGCGAATAATTGGCGTCGCAGTACCAGTGGTCATGGACACAGTCAAATGAGGTATGGAAATATATAATGTATAATAGAATAATTACGTCAGAAAAAGTCGTGTAGGCAAGATGTATTAAGTCTCTTTGTTATAGGATTTGATTTTACTGTTCTCTGGTTGTTATGAAAGCTTTCTCTCTCTCTCTCTCTCTCTCTCTCTCTCTCTCTCTCTCTCTCTCTCTCTCTCTCTCTCTCTCTCTCTCTCTCTCTCTTGAAATGAGTATATTTAAAGGTTATGTCGACACAACGCTTTATTTCGGGCCCATGATCAAAGGATTTGATTCCACTTTGCTTTGTTTCATTGCAGAAATTAGCCTCTCTCTCTCTCTCTCTCTCTCTCCTCTCTCTCTCTCTCTCTCTCTCTCTCTCTCTCTCTCTCTCTCTCACATGAAGATGCATCTATATGCGTTTTAAAAAAAAAGTATATTTGCAGCCACAAATTGCACGCTATAAAGACTGTAAGCATGAAATGAATAGGCTTTTGTTCGTAATATTCTTCTGTATTCTTTTGTAATTGAATGGGAATGACGAAATTCCTGTTCGTTATCATTTGTGCATCATATCGTCCTTTTATATCGAACTTATTATTGAGAGAAGAAGCATATGCGAATACCGGCGTTTTCAGTTGTATATTGTACAAGTATAGAGACATTTGAGTCCATATTTATATAAACCTGGGAATATTGTCTGCAACGGAAAGAAAACGATTATTTTGAGACCAGAATAAACATGAAAATATTCAGAGTGCAACAATGCTTCAAGTATAGACGTAGATATAAAACTGAAAATATTTATTTTCGTGTTATAAAAATGGGAACAATTTTAGTGTTACCTATAATGGGAACATTCAGAGTGATACGGATATAAAGATTGAAACAGAATGATACTTGCAAATATGGAACAGTGTTCTGTATTGATAGAATTAAAAATAGAATATTTATGTTTGTTACTGGCGTAAATATGGAAATATTTCTTGCACCACCGGTATAAATATATGAGACATTTTATATCTGTACGGGCGACACTATGTAAATATTTATAGGTGTACACATCGATTAGTGAACTTTAGAGTCCTATCGTTGAAAGTACTGGAACCAGGTAATCTGTTACTGGTATTAATATGAGAAAATAAGTGACACTGCTGTAAGCACGGGATCATTTAAAACGACGCCGATTCTCCAATACTGTAATGCACTTTTGACCCGGAGCTTACGTACTTGCGTGGATAAGAGGATTAAACAATCTCACAAATTGCCTTTGTTAATTTGTGGCGTTGTGCCAATCATTCCAGTTCTTTTATTAGTTTAGGTAGCGGCACCGCTATTCCTGTTCCAGACGTTGTTATTCCTTAGTAGCTGGAATTGCAATTCCGGTTCCCGGTATGAAAGAATGCATCATTTATCTCTTTTCTTAGTGTGAGATTTGTTTCCATTTAGAGTTGAGTTTTCTTTTTAAATTTCCAAGGCAACATTCTTTTCTTTTTTTTATTTTTTCGGCCATATCTTTTTATTTTTATTTTTGTGATAATTCTTCATACTTTAGGTTCTAGTTAATTTAGGCTTCATGAGATTGACTTCAACACGTCTTTCCAACAGCCTTTGGAGTTCAGATTTGAATTTATACCGTCATATCCATAATTATTCTTAATTCAAGTATTTTCTTCCGTGCTTATCCTTAACTCAATTACTTATTTCTTCCATGAGTATTCTTAACTCAGCTACGTTTTTCTTCTATGAGTGTTCATAACTCATAATTAATCTTAACTCATGTACCTATTTCTTCCGAGATTATTCTTAACTCAGTTACTTTTTTACTTATTTCTTCCAAGATTATCATTAACTCCGTTTCTTATTTCTTCCATGACTATTCTTAACTCATGACTAATCTTAACTCAGGTACTCATTTCTTCCAAGATTACTCTTAACTCAGTTACTTATTTACTTATTCCTTCCAAGATTATCCTTAACTCAGTTACTTATTTACTTATTCCTTCCAAGATTATCCTTAACTCAGTTACTTATTTACTTATTTCTTCCAAGATTATTCTTAACTCAGTTACTTATTTACTTATTTCTTCCAGATTATCCCTAACTCAGTTACTTATTTACTTATTTCTTCCAAGATTATCCTTAACTCAGTTACTTATTTTTTCAATGATTCTTAACTCAAATACTTATTTCTTCCATGATTATTCCTAACTCAGGTAGTTATTTATTCAATGATTATTCTCAACTCAAATACTTATTGACTGAGTTTATACATGTTTTTGTATCATTATTCAAAACTACACCTTTCTTATTGTAAATTATTTAGAATTATTTGTTGCAATGTTCTTGTCATCTGCATTTCTCTTATATTTATCACGTAATATTTTATAGGATTTATTATTTACGGTTTTGCATTAAGGTATGATTTCTTTTTTATCGAGTTCTTGACATAATTTTCATTCGCTTCTGAATTTGTATCGCACCGTAAAATTTTGCTCTGATTTTGCGACGATCAGGAGGACCTATATATATATATATATATATATATATATATATATATATATATATATATATATATATATATATATATATATATATATATATACATATATATATATATATATATATATGTATATATGTATATATATATATATATATATATATATATATATATATATGTATATGTATATATATATACATATATATATACATATATATATATATACATATAATATACATTATATGTATACATATGTGTGTATATATACATGTATATATATATATATATATATATATATATATATATACATATATATATATATATATATATATACATATATATATTATAATATTTATATATATATATATATATGTGTGTATGTATGTATATATATATAATATATATATATATATATATATATATATATATATATATATATATATATATATATATGATATATATATATACTCTGTATATATATATAAAGTGTCATGTATGTACGTGTTTGTGCGCGCGTGCCTGAGCGTATTTTATACTAAACATTTTCTCATATCCCATGTTTAGTGCTTATCTCATGAAATTCTTCGTTTCTGGGTCACCTTTTGCTACTTATCTCTTTCCAGTTCAACTCCGATTTTCAGCTTCGTGTATTACTTATCCCTCCGATGTCATCTCTCCTGGGGTTTTGATCTCATGTTCTTCTTATCAATCATATACTTATCTCATTTAAATTTGAGTTGTTGTGCTTTGTTAAAATCTGTCTCAGTTTGTTAATCAAATATGTTATTCATGTCGTTTTTCTTATCCCTGTCATATGTTTTTATTTTTAAGCGGTCACTTTCGCTTACTTAACACAGCCCACTGTTTGTATTTCATAGCATCCCCAAGTGTAAGTCTTAAGTCTATTAGTGTTATTGTCTACTTTTATCGTTAATTTTGGTTGTTATGTAAAATAAGGCTTTATAAATTCGATTATTCTTCTACTCGTCCTCTGCATTTCCCAATAACTGCGTCATTTGATTGTATGACGTAGGTGCTTAATCGTGCGTGGGATTAGGGCATTCCCCCAATGACCTCTCTGCCGACTTAGCCATCAGGGCTCTTATATATATATATATATATATATATATATATATATATATATATATATATATATATATATATATATATATATGTATGTATGTATGTATATATATATATATATATAATATTAATAATATTAAAGTTTCAAATTTGAAGCCGCGAACAGCCCATTATTATTGAATTCATTGTATATTATGGATAATTTGCACCCCAAAGGAAATATATTTGATATGCACACCTCTGCTCCTGGCCAGGCTGCAAATTATTCCCAGGGTACGGTGAATTCAATATTAACGGCTTTTTCGTGGCCTGATAAATGAAAGTGTAAAGTTGGTATGTGCAGTATTCATAACAAATTGTCATATATATATATATATATATATATATATATATATATATATATATATATATATATATATATACATTCATATATTTATATATACATACATATTTATATATATATATATATATATATATATATATATATATATATATATACATACAGTATATTATGACAGTGCAGTTTTCTCTTTGTTTTTTCGTTCATAGTAGGATTTTATTTTCATTTCCTTGTATCACTGTGATTATACTTTCATGAAAAATTTGCCATTGGTATAAACCAAGATTATTAGGAACATAAATTAATTACTTGAATCGTGCACATTGCTTGCGGTGCTTTGGATTCGATATTTGTAATCATTTTCTCTACAACAGTGTATTCAGCAAGGAAAATGCATAAATAGGGTATCTCATTTAGCTTGAGGCCACTGTAGTGGTTGTAGATTGGTTGTAGTTGTGTACAGTGACCTCAGAACTACACTGTTTTAGAATTTCTCTGAAATCAGAACGCTATGAAGTCACTGTGGTTGTTGCAGTGCATAGATCAGGTCAATGTAATCAGTAGACTCAGTATGGGTGTCGAGTACTCTGTCCTGTGAAGAAACTGACTTAGTAAGTTATTGGGTACTAAGTCATATTCCTGAGGAATAAACTGTCTCGTTTTGGATCATTGTCTTATTAATACGACTGTTTCGAACGGGGAAATATGGCACCGACTTTGGTCCTGATTATGCTGGCCTTCTCCCAGCATGCCCCGTAGGGGGACTGTGCCGTTAGTGCACCTCATGCGTGGTGCGCTGTAGGCATTACTTAAGGTTCTTTGCAGCGTCCCGTCGGCCCTTAGCTGCAACCCTCTTCATTCCTTTTATTTTACCTTCATTCATATTCTTTCTTCCATCTTACTTTCCACCCTCTCTAACAGTTGATGCATAGTGCAACTGCGAGGTTTTCCTCCTGTTACACCTTTCAAACCTTTTACTCTTAATTTCCGTATCAGAGCTGAATGACCTTATAGTCCTAGCGCTTGGCCTTCGGCCTAAATTGCATATTCTATTCTATTCTTTTGCCAGAGCGGCCCTAGGTCAAGGCGTGGCTGAATGTGACGAGGCCTACTGTGGACCTCCGAACTCTCTACAGCCAACAGAGACAATAGGCGCCGACCAAGATGCTCAGGTAAAAACTGTTTTTCATCAGCTATTTAATTGGCCACATGCAGGTTACGTTTTCATTACAAAATTACATGACGAAATGAGTACCTAATTATGTTATTAAAATGGCGACGTTTTTAGGGGGAGATTTGTCATATTTCTTTGTTGGGAAAAGTGAAGGCATAGAATCTGAACTCATTAATGTCAGGTTTTGTAGCAAACGAATATTCACTATGTGGATATTACATTTTTCCTTCTATCAGATTGAGCATCCTGACATTATTATTATTATTATTATTATTATTATTATTATTATTATTATTATTATTATTATTATTGGTGAAGAAACTCACAACGGTGTGAGGTAAATATTTTTCAAAAATATACATACAGACAAGAACTTTCGAGAACCTGCTCGAGTTTCCTTCTCAGTCTGATTGAGAAGGAGAATCGAGTATGTTCTCGAAAGCTCTCGTTTTGTATATATACTCTTTTTTAGATATATATTTATACCTACGCCATTATGGATTTCTTCGCCATTTAATGTGTCGTGCTATTAGGAGATTATTATTATTATTGTGCAATATATCAATAGAATGTGAGACTTTATAAAGATATATAAAAATATTTCGAACCCTATCCTTAGTTCATCTTAAGTCCAACTGGAAATGAACCCAGGATAGGGTTCGAAAGCTTTTTATACCGTTTTATAAAGTCTCACATTCTATTGATATACTATTGTGGATCTTATACAAAATTACTCCTGTTCTCGGCGTTGAGAGTTCTACACAGTTATTATTATTATTATCATTATTATTATTATTTTCTTTACTTCGTTTCAATCATTAATTCTCTATATCAAAGTGAGAAATATCCTATACATCATATTTTATCTTCCCCATGTTTTTCACCCCTTCCAGAAAGGAAATTGATATTTTACAGGTTATCATTTCGTGAAACTTTTGATGTATTAATTTGCCAAACTCCTCACGTAACATCCCCTGCAGTTATATCGCATGAAATGTATCTCTTGTACTAACAAACATTATAATTATGTTCACGACCTGCAATTATGCACCTAATAATTGAAAGTCAAAAGCGCTGGGAATTAGGGGCACTAACTCTTTAACATCTAATTAAAGTAATTTCCTTGTTATTCCTTTATGGCTGTAATGGAACATCACAGCTAATAACTCCGTGATGTTCGTTCTCTCTTCATTTGTTGCATTTTGATATAGAAGCTCTCTCTCTCTCTCTCTCTCTCTCTCTCTCTCTCTCTCTCTCTCTCTCTCTCTCTCTCCTCTCTCTCATGAACCGCGCGCGCCTCTATGTGCCTGAGACACACACATATATGTGTGTATGTATGTATTATGTATGTATGTATGTATGTATGTATACTGTATATGTGCGTGTATGTATGTATGAATGTGTAAATACATACATGTATATATATTATATATATAATATATACTGTATACATATATATAAATGTTTAAATTATATACACATGTATATGTATTTGTGTATGTATGTATCACCACCCGCTTACATACACGACTACGAAATATCGGTATATGTAGCACATCATCATCCATATTCAGCTATTTATTGTAACAAAAAATATGAATATATAATATACATAATAACAAAATCGACGAGTCAATTTTTCTCAGGGCATAGCGCTTCCCCGAGCCATATTTCCTGCGTGAATAAGTGTACATTTTGCGTGAATGAGAGGATCAAGTAACGTAGTATCGAATTGTATTTTGAATTCATGACATTATATCACCTTCCCTCGGTTGTATTTCAGGGGGCGTCGCTCCCAGACCCCTCTCTCTTTTCGGCGGGAATTTATTGTTATTCTCATATCTATTGAATTAGGGGGACGAAGTAAATGCCCGCTTCCATAATGATAGCATTTGCAAATTGGTCTTGTGTCCTTGGTCAGTTTTCCAGCGTTGATTAATGCCAGATTCTTGTTCTCTCTCTCTCACGATTCCTCTGACAATGCGAAAATCTTTGCCTTTCTTCTCAGTCTCAAAGTGATTTTCTTGTTTCTTCCTCTTCTGTATCTTCTGATATGTTTTCGATCGCAATTTTTGGCCACAGTTCTTCTTCTTCTTCTTCTTCTTCTTCTTCTTCTTCTTCTTCTTCTTCTTCTTCTGAATTGAGAGATCCAAATATACAAGATTTCAGGAGTGTTATCCCGATAAACATCGTTTGGTTTACTCGTAAATTTTATGATCGCATCGCTTTTTTTAATGTATGCGTATGTAGGGTGAAGTTCAAGTCAGAGCTTATCAGCAAATGACCCTTTCCTGCATCCCTTTAGTTTGCGCGTGTATGGAATGAGAGTAGTTTTGACCGTGGTTGAATTAAGAAAGTGGTCATAAGTGGATGTTACTAGTAACTAGATAAAGGCACCAAAGTGGACGGAGTAGAGGAGGAGTATGTAAAATACATGATTGAGTCATAAGGAAAGCGGTTATATAGTAGGACAGGAAGAGGGAATCAATCAGTAAATGGTGGGATGAGGAAATGATTGTTAAGTAAAATAAAGAAAAAAGATTATTTGAGGATGGATAAGACAGTAAAGATGGAAATTGAGAGAAAAAAGGAAACAAGTTAAAAATGCGCGGAAGTTTCTTCGGCGCAATCAAGTTTTCTGTACAGCGTATAATGAAGGCCGCTAAGAATAGATCCATCTTTAAGTGGTCTCGGTATAATGCTGTATGAGCCGCGGCTCATGAAAGTAACCATGGTCCGGTGTTGCCAGACGCACGATTACGGCTAACTTTAACCTTAAACAAAATAAAAACTACTGAGACTAGAGGGCTGCAATTTGGTATGTTTGATGATTGGAGGGTGGCTGATCAACATACCAATTTGCAGCCCTCTAGCCTAAGCAGTTTTTAAGATCTAAGAGCGGACAGAAAAAAGTGCGGACGGACAGACAATACCGTCACACTAAAAGGTAAGTAATTAAAATTGAGAGAAGTTTGGAAAGAACCTTAGAGAAAATAAGAAGTTTTTTTTTTTTTAATGAAATAAGTACAGTTAATGCAAGAAGCAAATGAAGAGATGCTGTCTGAAATGAATGCAATCTTGGGTCGATGGAATACTTATGAAAATTTATTGTAAATTGAGATACAGAGGCAGAATGAAAAATAACAAGAGTCAGAAGGGTTTGTGAAAATTTAAGAATTCTTGTGGAAGTGACTTTGGAGGATTGAAATAGGATAAGTAAGAGGCCAAAGAAAGGAAGTTACCTGGAGTTTATTTGATTACAAGTGAGATACTGCAGTATAGCTGTTAAAATATAACTTAGTGGCTGACCGGGGTTTTAGGTAAATCTGAATGAGGAAAAGTTCTGGAAGAATGGAAGAGAGGAATAACTCTTCTTCTGTATAAAGATAAAGGTAACAGAGGCGAATGTATTAAGTAAAAGGGCATAAAATTACTTAGTATCCCAAAAATATGGGTAGGAGAAGAACAGTGTGGTTTCAGACAGGAAAGGGTGTGTGAGGATGAAGCGTTTGTTGTGAAAGTACACGAAAAAAAAAAAATATGGGTCACAAATTGATTTAGGAACAGCTCGTGAGGGAATTTAATATGCTTGTCATTTCCTGCAAATAGTTTTTTACTTGTGAAGTTTAGAGATCTATGGAGATTTTTTTAGGATGTCATAAGCGGTGTTTATATATGATGAACTTATTTCTTTCTGCGTTTTCAATTTGAGAGTGTTTAATAAGAGTATTATGTTTCATAGCTTAATTTTATAAATGACTTGTTCAAGATAAAGTAACATTAATGAGTTTTTAAACAGTATTTCACCTTTTAAGTCTTGTGTTCGTTTAAAGTCTCTTTTGAAATAAGGAGAAACACTAGTATTCGGAGGTTAACCAACCACGAAAACCAGAGAATTTCTATTTAAATAATTTTGCAATAAATGAAAACAAGAGTATTGGAAGACAAACGACTCGTGGAAACCGCAGATTTTTCAGTTTGGTTTCTGTTGCAGTTTTTGTTGGTCAGTTGTCTACATACAATCAGGCAGTATGTCACAAAACGTAGAGGAAAATAATATTCACATGTGGTTTTGGCGTATCAGTCTCGATGCAGACCGTAAACGCACCATTCGCTTTATATTAGATCAAAACTGAATACTAATATATAATGACATGACCAATTAGATGTCACAGATTTGCTGGAAGTGTAGCAGAAGATGATCATTAAATTAAAATTTGGCCTAGAAGACGGACGAGCTTGCAAACTGTAATGCACAGTAGCCAAATCCATGCGAAAAGTTGCGTATGTGGACGCCTAGCTAGGTGCAGCCGTTTTGGGGACGACCGTACTTACACACAAACTTTTTAATATGTGCGTCATATGGTGTGTGTTGTGTGTAACTGATTATCGTGAGTGTTTTTTTTTTTTTTTTTTTTGAATATGTATATCATTGTATGCAGGTAGATGGAAGGATGTCCTTTCATTTTGTTTTATTGACTCACTCATTGTGGAATGCAAACTGATTTAAGAGGGCCACACACAAACTCTGTAATCATTTCTTTGTAGCTAAGCTCGGTTTTCTTGGATTCTGACCAGAGGAAAGATATAGTAAACGGGCTTGACTTTAGACATCTGTTAGTAAGGCTTCTGTGGCGAGTCGTTGCCTCTATTAGAGAAGGGCATCACGCTAGTTATGAAGTTCAGAATAACGTTAATGGTTCTGTCCTTAACGTCATTCAAGACAAAGTCAGTGATCTGGATACTAAAAGAAGCATATATTTTCTGTGTGTGGAGAAACAGTCGAAATTCCATGGCCTTTTTGTGACTCATGCTGATTGAAATTCAAGTTGGATCGTTGCCAAGGTGTGGTGTTCCTTAGAAATTTTGATGGCTTTGGTTCCAGAAGTATAGAAGCATCGGATGTGTTGTTTACCACCTCCAGAGAAACAAAAACACCATTAAGCGAAAAGCAAGTCATAGTTGATGGACCAGGAATCAGTGAGTATTGTACATGGTGGTGGTATTATGTCAGAAATTAATATTCTTTCGGGAACCATGGTTCCAAGTCTGCCCCTAATTCAGAATGTTCAAAAGCATTGCAGTTTTGGGAAGCATTCTCAATGAAATAACTGCTAATGAAACGTAACTTCCAAAATACCAGTGACAGTATTATTACGTAGACAATGGTCTTATGATAAATCCAAGAAGATTTGACGTTTCTGGGTAAATTCATTCTTAACCTACCGAGATGTATCCTATGTAGATTTAGCAGCCTGGTTAAACAGTGTTTGCAAGAGGTTGCAAAAAATTCTTCTGTAACTTGTATGAGCACTAAAGAAAACAGACAAATGTAAGTTTAAGTTACAAAGAGTAATGTCATGATTACTCTGGGTAACTATTATTCAAATTAATGCTAGTGATAGTGAAAAAATGGCCATTGATTTAACCCAGAATTAACCATCATCAATAAAATTATCGAAAATGTTAAATTTTGTCAATGACATTAATATATGACGAAGCCACTCCAAACATACCTTTCAAATAATGGAAACCATAAATTTCAAATTATGGAAATGAATTCGCAGACGGACAGTTATAAAACATGAAGCTGGTATAAACGCACACATCGAAAGTGCATTTGAAAATAGAACGATTTATCACCTTCTCAAAAGTAAATCGTCAGCAATGATTCGGACAAATATAATCTGACGCTACGAGTAATGACCGTCGCGCACATATCCTTAATCCGTTTCGTGAGGCTCTTTGGATTAGGACCCTTTTTTTTACAGCTGTTGGTGGACCGGCGCCCCCTCCAAAAAAAAAGGGGGGAGGGGGGCTGAAAATGTCCAAACAGGTGCACTCAGCAAGGCAAAGGACTTCTGGCCCCGTGGTGGAATTGCACGCGATGTAAATTCCGGTAAAAGGTCGTCGACCAAAGTAGATTATGGCGCACTGATGTGTCTGCGTAACATGAAGAGGTTAACCGGCTGATTGATTCGTCATCAAATGCCTGTCCGGTATCGCTTCAATTGTCGGCGGCCTGAAAGTGTTGACTGATGCATGTTATTAAATAAAGGGGGATGTTATGCTGTTATTACTTCGGCCCTGTGAAATTAAAACTCCGGTGTTGATTGTTACCGGGAAGTTTTTAATTTCTGCTCGGGATAATTACCCCTGAATGATATGCCACCCTGGTCTTTTATGTTTCTATTTTGTTTTTCGTTTTATATATATGTTTTGGGGATTAGAACACCAAGATGTATGTTTCTCTAACAATAACTAAGCCTTGCAAAATAGGCTGAGGGTGTTGGGGAAGGGTTGGAGGTGATAGATTTCTCCTAAATAATACCACAGATGTCGCTTAAAATGAATAAGGAAATACAGAGGAAAGGGTTAAAACACGGAGATGTATGTCTCTCTAACAACAAAATAATATCACACTTATCGCTTAAAATAAATCTGGAAAAACAGAGGAAAATAGTGAATTCCTCAGTCTGGACGTGAATGTATGCAGGACTGGTTGCTGACAAGTAGAAATGTTTACTTCCGTGAAGGACAAATACCAGTGTTTAAGAAAATAAAAAATGACAGCAAAACATTAAGTTCATCCGCAAAATCCTTGAGATAGGTGCAGTGTCATCATTTAACATTGATATTTTTCATTAAGTTAATGTGACTTTAAATGAAGTTGAGGTTAAGGCGACTTTGACTTGAGTTGAAGTTAAAGTGCCTTTAAACTTCAGTTTAATTTTAAGTGACTAACTTTAGTTGAAGTTAAAGTGATTTTATCTTCAGTTGAAGTTAAAGTGACTTTAACTTCAGTTGAAGTTAAGTGACTTTAACTTAAGTTGAAGTGTTAAAATGGCTTTAATTTAAGTTGAAGTCAAAGTGACTTTAACTTCAGTTAAAGTGAAGGTGACTTCAACTTCAACTGAAGTTAAAGTGACTTTAACTTCAGTTGAAGTAAGTTAAGGTGATTTTAACTTCAGTTGAAGTTAAAGTGACTTTTAACTTCAGTTGAATTAAAGTGACTTTAACTATTTTGAAATTAAAGTGACTTTAACTTCTTCAGTTGAAGTTAAAGTGACTTTAACTTCAGGTAAAGTTAGGGTGACTTTAACTTCAATTGAAGTTAAAGTGACTTTAACTTCAGTTGAAGTTAAGGTGACTTTAACCTCAGTTGAAGTTAAAGTGACTTCCAGTGCCCAGAGTTTCATCGAGGTCAGTTTTGAGTTTTCCAGTTTGTTAATCACCTTTCGTCAACCACTAATATTAAAGACAGGTCCCCATTCGTGTTGTGTAGAGCAGCTCCAAATTGTGGAAGGAAGAATCCAGCTAAGGTTTTCGATAAAGCAAAATAATTGCGTGGTTAATTATTGTTGTCTTGCGTTCGACACGAAGAATTTCATGCTCGAGAATTAAGCCTGTGTTATAATTAAGTAATCGACTTGACGACCGAAAAATCGTCATAGCTATAAGAATTATTAAGTCACGGATTTTATAATATAGTAGAAATTATTTTATCATCATCTGAGTGTTGTTATCGACAATACCTGATTGTCACTGTTGTAAGATACCTATATATACGGAATAGTCGGATAAAAATATAAATGAGCACCTTTTTGGCTCAAGGTTTGTGACTATGGTAACTGCCTAATCATAAAAGTGGTCGCGTACATGACGTCCAGGAACCGAAAAACTAATTATTATTTTGTTACGTTTCCATGAAGAGCGTGTAGTAATTTAGTAAATCTTCATGGAACACAGTTGTTAAAGAATTGGTTTTGTATAAAAAAAAAGTGGAAAATTAGCTTGAGTCATTTTCATCACAATGAAGATTACATGAATATCACTGATTACGTTTTCTTTCGCGCGCGCGCACACACACACGCACACACACCACGATATCTTTAACATATCCCCATAGAAAGAAGTCCAGGGGAATTGGGCCATCCTTTACAATCCACCGATCTGGAAATGTTTGATTTAGGAACCCACGAACATGCAGCCCCCAGTGTGGTCATGCACCATTTTGCTGAAAAATAATGGTTGGTTGAAGGTCATCCAGTTGTGGTGCCACATATTCAGTCAAAAAATCAAGGTAAACAACGGCAGTAATTGATGTCGCGTTGAAGAAAAATAGACCAATGATTCGGTTGCACACGATCCCACACCACACATTCACCTTTGGACTATTTCGGTGAAGTTCCCCAGTCACATGGGGATGTTCTGATCCCCAGATTCTCGCATTCTGTGTGTTCAGTTTCCCTGAAACATGAAAGGTTGCCTCACTACTAAAACAAACTCGGTTGAGGAACGTTTCATCTTCAGAAATTCGTTCCAGCATGTTAACTGCAAACTCTTTTCATCTTGGTTTATCATTTGGCTTTAGTTCCTGTATGAGTTGCATTTTGTACGTGTACAATGGCAAGTTCTTGTGTAGACCTTTGTGCACTGTTGAACGTGGTAGCTGTAATTGTTTGGCAATAGTACGGATGAACTTTGTAGGAGAACGATCAAAGGCTTGTCTTACAAGATCGATGTTTTCCTCAGATGTTCTTGGCTGTCTACTCCTCCCTTTATCCAACACTGTCCCTGTCTCCATAAATTTCTTGTGCCATGCACAAATTGACCGATGTGACGGTGGGTCTCTTCCATACTAGTTCTGTAGTTTTGCTGAGTCTGTTTATCCGTTTTTGTTTCAATAAACCATGACACACATTGTGCCTTTTCTTGAGGAGCAGCCGTTTTTTAGGGGTTCATTTAACAGTACCTACTTTATCAACAGGTTACCTGAAATACACAAATGCAATATGATTAAAAAATTTGATGACTGCTGAGTACATAGAACAAATCTGGTTAAATATCTCGTCAATGACGTGTGTAATATATTTTTAAATTGTAGAGACTTTATGAACACTGCTTATGCTCATATGTATATATATATATATATATATATATATATATATATATATATATATATATATATATATATACATACATACATACACACACATACACATACATGCATTATATGTGCATGTTCATAGAGATAGTGTACGTCAGTATCCGGCCATGTAAATATAGTAGTACGTATTTGAATATACAGAGGAAATTCTTTCTCAGGCTTTCGTCGTACCTTTGCCGTTCATTATACCCGTTGTTAAAAAAAATATACAATTTGCAATATTTTTTATTGACGAAAAAGTGTTTGTTTTCTTGAACAACACGACATCGATCATGGTAAAAGTAAGTATGCTTTAGTTTAACCAGACCACTGAGCTGATTAACAGCTCTTCTAGGGCTGGCCCGAAGAGTTGAGACTTCTTTACGTGGCTAAAACCAATGGTTACCTAGCAACGGGACCTACAACTTATTGTGGAATCCGAACTACATTATAGCGAGAAATGATTTCTGTCACCAGAAATAAATTCCTCTAATTCTTCATTGGTCGGCCGGAGATTCGAACGCGGGCCCTGCAGAGTGCTAGCCGAGAACGGTACCGACCAGTCCAACGAAGAACTTAAGAGTTCCAGTGCTTCAAAGCAGGGAGATAACCCGAGCTCAATTTTATGGTGTCTTCTGCCGACAAACCTTTTGGGCTTCTGATGCGATAAAAGATGAATTGTACACCTGGTAATTAGTCAGCTGTGGTGGTTTGATGCTGAGGTGGAGAAATGCACATGTTAGCAGCCTCATCCCAAGAGATTTACTGAGAATCAAAAGTTTAATTAATTCACTTTAGCACACACACACACAAACACACGTTACCAACAGGAGTTGGAATCCACATATCTTAGTCGGTTCTAAAGTGACATCATATTTTGTGACGACACAAAATCACCGCCAAATGCTGCTCGAAGCATACAGCTTTTCACAGGCCAGTAATGTCGTCTAAACATTTTTCTGATTGCTGTTGACTAAGCATTTCTCTAATCCCTGCTATTGACTAAACATTTCTCTAATTACTACTATTGACTAAGCATTTCTCTAATAGCTGCTGTTGACGAACCTTTTCTTTAATTGGTGCTGTTGACTAAGCATTCTCTATTGGCAGCTATTGACTAAGCATTTCTCCTTTGGCTGCTATTGACTAAGCATTTCTCTAATTGTTGCTGTTGACTAAGCATTTCTTCTCTAATTGCTGCTATTGACTAAGCGTTTCTCTAATTGCTGCTATTGACTAAGCATTTCTCTGATCACTGCTGTTGACTAAGCATTTCTCTAATTGCTGCCATTAAACTAAGTGTTTCTCAAATCACTGCCTTTACCTAACCGCACACTTGTCGCGAGATCACTCTCTTTCCCAGGATCCCTTTTGCAACCTCGAATGTCAGCAATCGTCAGCATCTCTGTAGTTAATGGAAATGTCGTAGCAGTATCCTTGTGTTACAAGCATTATACAGAGTGAGGATACCTCTGTCGGAACAAACACCCCCCCCCAACCCACCCACCCCACCTCCACCCCCGTTTTTGACGTTATGAGTACACTAGAATATTGTGCAATTTTAGTTCACAGAGCTTTGGTGCGTCCGTCTCGATACCGGAAATTACATTGGAAACACCATCTCCTTTTCTAGTTTTTATTTTCGTGAGGTATTATTTCGACGAGCATTTATTAATAGAAGGTGAATAAAAAAAAAACACTACAATACCCTTGCTTGATGTCTCGTTTTACTTTTTCTTTTAATTATTCAATTGGAAGCGTAGCAATCTTGTATCATACAATAACGATGAAATGGATGTATCTCCGGAACAAACAAATGGAGAATGAATTTAGAATTTATTATTATTATTATTATTATTATTATTATTATTATTATTATTATTATTATTATTGTAACGTGGTGACATTCCATAGCAACAAGCGTGGAGGCCTATGGTGCTGAATTTACTTACATGGAAAAAAGGAAACAACTGAGCAAACAAGAAGGCAATAAAATCGAATATAAGTAATTAATGACAACAGTAAGTAAATGAAATAAACGATGACGTTAAAAATAAGAAAGAAGACGCTATGGCGTTAAGGAAGGTTTTGTAATATTTGTTTAATGGTCTTCACACAAATGAGTCAACCAAATTAGGTACCGTAAGTGGCGCGATCCGCCAAGACACCCCGCCCCCCCCGCCTCTCTCTCTCTCTCTCTCTCTCTCTCTCTCTCTCTCTCTCTCTCTCTCTCTCTCCAGTTGTCCCTAATAGAGATCAGATGTGTCTTTATCTTAGGAAATGAGTCATTTCAGTGACTTATTCAGAAGTTTTCACATTTCTTTGTATTACTCGTATACGTGTTCCTGCATTTTCTTTTTTTTTATTTCTGATTATTTTGTACATGGAAGCAGAAACTGTTCAGATATATATATTTGTATGTATGTATATATGTATATATATATATATATATATATATATATATATATATATATATATATATATATATATATATATTATATATACTTATATATATGTATATAAATATTGTATATAGATAGATTGTTACTTTAATTACATAAGTGTGTGTGCGTTTTTTAAAGGATGTTATTAATATACCGTAATGGCTATACCAGTGAAAATGTATCTCCTGGAAGCTTGCGATGCAGAAGGCTGTTCAATATCTTAATATGAACAACTGTAATAAATAATTTTTTCTTGTGTTTTTGTAACTTTGCCTGTCTATATTCCTCGTCGATCGGTATTTTCATATCAGCTGTTTTTCACTTAAATCTCAATATTTCCAACTATAAATCCCCCGTGGAGGGGTAGTGCCGTCAGTGCACCTCATGCGGCGCACTGTAGGCATTACTTAAGGTTCTTTGCAGCGTCCCTTCGGCCCAAGCTGCAACCCCTTTCGTGCACTGTACCTCCTTTCATATTGCAACTGTGAGGTTTTCCTGCAGTTACACCTTTGAAGCCTTTAACTGTCAATTCCCGTTTCGTTTCTGAATGATAGGTCCCAGCGCTTGGCTTGGGCGTAAATTCTGTATTCAGTTCAGCTCAACTATAAATGGATTTGAAACTTAGTGGATTGGATTCGTTCATGAAGAATGTTTTGTTCCAATCCGAAACAGTAATTGAGGTAAATGAAGGATTAATGGCGCGGTATTTTCTATGAAGAGTGCTGATGTCACTCGAAGTACGAGAACCAGGAATGACCTTCGAGGCCGAGGACCTGATTGGTAGATGTGGCGAACGAATGCAGACAACTTCGAGAAAGCATGTACCAGGAATTAGTCAATATGCTGATATTACAGAATTACAAAAATAGGGCAATAAAATACTTTTGGGAAAGGAAAATATATAATGGTGACTTTACAAAAAACCGGGGGGGGAAGATAATTTGAAGGTGGCATTCATAACTGCAATGTCAAAACTGTACTTGCCGTCAAAATAAAATACATGATCAAACAGCCAATTAAATTCATGGTTAAACAGAATTGAATTACCGGTCAAACAGGTAATTGATTACACGATCAAGCAACATTGAACACACGGTCAAACAGAACATTGAATACGCGGTCAAACAGAATAGTAAATACACGGTCAGACAACATTGAACACATGGTCAAACAGGACATTGAATACGCGGCCAAACAGAATAGTAAATACACGGTCAAACAACATTGAACACACGGTCAAACAGGACATTGGATACGTGGTCAAACAGAATAGTAAATACACGGTCAAACAACACTGGATAATCGGTCAAACAGAACGCTGAGTACACGGCCTAACAAAAAATTGAATACTCGGTCAAACAGAATATTGAATACACGGTCAAACAGAACATTGAGCACACGGTCAAACAGACAATTGAATACATGGTCAAACATTAATACACGGTCAAACAAAAATTGAATACGCGGTCAATTTGTTACCTTCATGAAAACAAAATTATATATATATATATATATATATATATATATATATATATATATATATATATATATATATATAATTATATTATATTTACTATATATATGTGTGTGTGTGTATATATATATATATATATATATATATATATATATATATATATATATATATATATATATATATATATATGTGTGTGTGTGTGTGTGTGTGTGTGTGTGTATGTATTATAAAGGAAAGGAGCAAACATCTGAAAAAAATTAATAGCCTTCAAAAGAAAGTGACAGAATTTATCTCTGAAATACCGGAATGTAGGAAATGGTTTTTAATGTCCAACAACCAAGCGAAATAACTCAGTGCACATTTCCAGTACATATTCCAGTTTCCGAATAACTGCAGAGGCAAGTGCAAAGGCTGTGCGAGTAAATTGTACGTACGAATACCTTTCAGTCTTAACTGTGAGTAAGATCGGATTTATTATATTAATTTAATTTATTTTGTAAAGGAGACACCAGGAGACTTTTTTTTTTTTGTAGATCTTCCGTGATATTCAAAACGCCAAGATCTTTCATTAAATCCAGTAAGGAGTCATGACGTTGCTATAACATGGAAATGATAAAATATGAAAGGAAAATAAACAAGTGGTATGAATGTCAGATGACGGCTTCAACAATAAAGTTAATGAAATGCAAAGGGAAGGTTGGACCCCTTTACAGCTGGTATGCGATGTTATATATTCTTCCAATTACTATGTAACATATCCGTTGTGGGTCACCTGCGACCAATTATGACAAACATCAAGCGGGTGATGGCAAAAGGAGGAGATGCTGACGTCATCGAAAAGGAAAACGTAAAGCTGACAGGTGGAGAACTTTCTAAGGAGAAAAGTTTCATTTGTTGAACTTTGTTCTCCAGAAGAACTGGGGTTTATTACCTTCTTTAGCAAAGGCAGCTGGACGTTACCCAATCACCTGCAGTATGTCTGTTGTATGTGTGTTTGCTTGTTAGTTTGATTTGGTTTGTGCATTTGTTAGTTTGTTCTGAAGCTCCGTAGTCATTGATGGATACGGATGAGATTCCGGTTTGGGCTGAGTTTCGGATCATGGGCGAGTTACTTCGGCAAAGAGCAGATTCCAGATCAGAAGCAGGGAGGAGCTTTTCCTTTTTCAAGATATATACAAAATTAGTAGGTTATACATACTTGTATATATATATATATATATATATATATATAATTATAGAATATATATATATATATATATATATATATATATATATATATATATATATATATATATATATATAATTATATTGCAATATATGGAGGGGAGACATTTCATTGCAAATGGGTCCTTTACCACGGAAATACTATCGTTTGAGTTTCTCCGTTAGGGCAGCCTCGCTTGGAGTAAATAATACGCGTTCTAAAAAGAGAAGAACTCTGCTTTTGAGGACTCTCAAGTCAGCGTCATCCTGTACAATAGAGAATGCTTGCCGATAGCATTTCTTTTGATAATATTGTTTAAAAGGAAAATGAAATGCAATGAAACATATCTCGATGCAGATGAGAAATAAATAAGTCAAATATATAACCCATTGTCATTTATAAGAAACAGTACTCCGAAACAATTAATGAAAAGTGGTATTCAAAAGTGTATGAATTACCTTGCAATAATGTGAGATTTAATAAATGATAGCTTAGTGTCAGGAACGAGATTTGCTTTCAAATAAAAATTGATTGTTTGTTCTGTATTGGTAATGAAGAAACGGGAGCATCAAAGTATACATGTCTAATTAAAATATGTATAGGTGAGATTACTGTCATTGATCCTGATATATATATATATATATATATATATATTAAATGAGTATATAGGTATATATATATATATATATATATATATATATATATATATATATATATATATATATACAGGTAAGATCTTATCATTAAAAATGTCCAGTCAGCTGTGCTTGCGTCATACTTGTGAGTGATGTTGTTCGGAGGTATGGTAAATGAGCAGTGTTCTTTGTAAGGAAGAAAATCTGCCCTTTATCTATCTAACCCAACCTGTTGCAGGATTTATCCAACGTGCAAAGCAGAAATTGAGAGGAACATACGCTATCAGACAAAGCAATAAAATGAGTGAAAACAAGGTTATTCAAATTTAATATAAAATAACAACACATGCACACAACCGCGATCAGATATCTCTCTGCTTATGAAAACAAGTTATCAACACTTAATTTTCATGCAATAATACAGACCGCTTGCAAAGCCATGGTATAAACGGATAATACAAAAAGATCAAGTTATATCTGATATGGTAATGCCTTAGATTAACGATGGTTTGTGTTTGGTCGCCCATGGAATGAAAGGATTAAAATAAATTGGAAGGAAAATTGTGGTAGTATGTGAATTTGCAAGCGAAATTTTGCTCTCTCTAATTATGGAATAGTGAAACCTGATGGTAGAATAATTCAAGAAAAATACTGATTATTTATATAATTGCAATATTGCAGGCGATTAAAATCAATCAAATCACACAAAATAAAAGAACCATGATGATCGTAGAGGAATCATACAGTGAGTTATTATAAAGAATGATTTGTTGGGAGAAATAATTGTGCCGTTGTATAACAGAAAATGTACGAGAAGAAAGCTGAAGAAAGATTTGCGTGTATCATTGCCTCGTGCGCGTAGAAAGTTTTTGCAGAACAAAGTGAGAAGGGTGACAGAAGGATTGACAGGGGACGAGGAGTGGCGTTTATCCAAAGTTGAAGATATATGGATTAAAATTTACCTTGAAAGGTTTTAGTGAGAAGTTTCATGGGAAATTAATATAGCAGGGACTGCTGCCCTGTTTTTTTCATAAGCCATCCTTTATTAATAAAGCTTTGTATTAGGTCGAGAAATATGTTTACATTAAAGCACGTATAATACAAAGAACATTTCTAAACTGTGCTCGTAGATTAACGTTTCCAAATACTGCACGTAAAGCGGTACCACAAATTGCACGTAAAACATTCCCACAGACGGAACGCAAAACCTTTCCACAAATTGTACGTAAAACATTCCCACAAATTGAACGCGAAACCTTTCCACAAATTGCACGTAAAACATTCCCACAAATTGAACGCGAAACCTTTCCACAAATTGCACGTAAAACATTCCCACAAATTGAACGCGAAACCTCTCCACAAATTGCACGTAAAACATTCCCACAAATTGAACGCGAGAAACCTTTCCACAAATTGCATGTAAACATTCTACAGACGGAACGCGAAACCCTCCCACTAAATTGCACGTAAACATTCCCGGAACGCGAAACCTTTCACAAATTGTACGTAAAACATTCCCACAAATTGAACGCGAAACCCACAAATTGCACGTAAACATTCCCACAAATTGAACGCGAAACCTTCCACAAATTGCGTAAAACATTCCCACAAATTGAACACGAAAAACCTTTCCACAAATTGCATGTAAAACATTCCCACAGACGGAACAAGTGAAACCTTTCTAAATTGTAATGTAAAACATTCCCAAAATTGAACGCGAAACCTTTCACAAATTGCATGTAAAACATTCCCAGAGACGGAACGCAAACCCTTCCACAAAATTGCACGTAAAACATTCCCACAAATTGAACAAGAAACCTTTCCACAAATTGCATGTAAACATTCCACGAACGGAACGAAACCTTTCCACAAATTGCAATGTAAACATTCCCACAAATTGAACGCGAAACCTTTCCACAAATTGCACGTAAAACATTCCCACAAATTGAACGCGAAACCTTTCCACAAATTGCATGTAAAACATTCCCACAGACGGAACGCAAAACCTTTCCACAAATTGCACGTAAAACATTCCCACAAATTGAACGCGAAAACCTTTCCAGAAATCTTCTCATCGTAAACATTCCTACAAATTGAACGCAAAACCTTCCAGAAATTGCACGTAAAACATTCCCACAAATTGAACGCGAAACCTTTCCACAAATTGCACGTAAAACATTCCCACAAATTGAACGCGAAACCTTTCCAGAAATTGCACGTAAAACATTCCTACAAATTGAACGCAAAACCTTTCCAGAAATTGCACGTAAAACATTCCCACAAATTGAACGCAAAACCTTTCCACAAATTGCACGTAAAACATTCCCACAAATTGAACGCGAAACCTTTCCAGAAATGCACCGTAAACATTCCTACAAATTGAACGCAAAACCTTTCCACAAATTGCACGTAAAACATTCCCACAAATTGAACGCAAAACCTTTCCACACATTGCACATAAAACATTCTCGCAAATTGAACGCGAAACCTTTCCACAAATTGCACGTAAAACATTTCCACACATTGCACGCGAAACATTTCCACAAATTGCACGTAAAACCTTTCCACAAATTGCACGTAAAAACCCTTCGACTTCTATTTAAGTATCTGAGAAATACCCGGATAACAAGGAAAGAATATTTGTCTTGACGTGTTCTTTGGTATATGTTCAAGGGGAAAAAAATGTTGCCGACTGGGGCGGTAGTTTGCGTCATGACGTCTGATGAAAATTAAAAACGCCAACGAAGAGTTATACTTCTTGTATAATCTTGAACATCAAAGAAGGCAGACTTGTTTACGAATCTTGGAACCGTCAGAGATGATAGTGATCTTTGTATAAGTCTCGGGACGTCAAGGAGAGAGAGAGAGAGAGAGAGAGAGAGAGAGAGAGAATGTGTAAGCTTGACTGTCTCTGTGCATAAGACTTGAAGGCACAAATCGCAGCATCATTTGCTTGAAGAATGTTTATCCCATGTTAGTAATTTTGTTTTCACTAATTTTGATTTTGTGGACAGGTGTTTACGAAGGATTCTGCATCAGGAATTTTTATCATTGTACACTTGAGGGTGTCGTGAGGCTTTCGCAAATTACTAATGGGAATTTATTATTTTTCTCTCTTCAGTTTTTTACCAGTTGTTGAAGGGGAATTGTAAATGTTCATCTTTTTATCATTATTTTAATATTTGCTATGCCAGTCCGAGCTTTGGTGATCTCTTCACATTGCATTACCGACCATTCCATTTCAAATGTTACCTATTTCAAATGTTTCCTTATTACAAATGTTACCCTATTACAAATGTTACCCTATTATACCCTATTTCAAATGTTACTCTGTTTCAAATGTTACCCTATTTCAAATGTTACCCTATTTCAAATGTTACCATATGCCAAATTTTACTCTGTTTCAAATGTTGCCCTATTTCAAATGTTACCCTATGACAAATGTTACTCTGTTTCAAATGTTACCCTATTTCAAATGTTACCATATTACAAATATTACTCTATTTCAGATGTTACCCTATTTCAAATGTTACTTTATTTCAGGTGTTACCTTATTTCAAATGTTACCCTATTTCAAATGTTACTCTATTTCAAGTGTTACTCTATTTCAAATGTTACCCTTTTTCAAATGTTACCTATTTTCAAATGTTACTCCGCTGTAAATGTTAGGTATATTGATGCGTCAGCATGAATAATATCTTTTCGGCCTGGACCGAAGGTTGCTGAAAAAGCATTTGCTTTGATAGTTTGTCCTAATTGGTGGGGCTGGGACGGACGGGAACTAAATGTAAACAACACAGTTTAGGAGGCCAAGGTTAGGTAGACTATGTTGGCTTAAGAAAATAGTGAAAAATAATAAATAAATAAGTTACGGGATTACGTGTATTTTCATTTGAATTCAGACAGTACAGTGGAGGTCTGTCTACTTAAATGTTAACTCATATTTTAAAGACTTGTAAATAAGAATTTTATTTGAAGGAATAAATATTTTTTGTTCAGAACGTTCTTTTATGCTAAATCTTCCACACTCCAGCCAGTGATTGAGTTGAATATTTGTATAGTTTTCATGCCATGTTTTCCGCCACAGTAAGTACCTATGCTTAGTCAATTTAACGTGTTTAAATACTCCAAATGTAGGCATGACTAGCATATGCAAATATCCACTGTCAGCTAATCCCGTAGGTGGATAGTTCCGTCAATGCATCTCACGCGGTGCACTGTGGGCATTACTTAAGGTTCCTCGTAGCGTCCCTTCGGTCTCTAGCTGCAACCTCTTTCATTCCTTTTATTGTATCTACGTTCAGATTATAAATTTCTTCCATCTTACTTTCCGCCCATTCTAACAATTGTTTATTATTGCAACTGTGAGGTTTTCCTCATGTTACACCTTTAGAACCTTTTCACTCTCCATATCCCTTTCAGCGCTGAATGACCTCATAGGTCCCAGTACTCGGCCTTAGGCTTAAGTTTTACATTCCATCCCATTTCATGGTTAGCTAATTGTTTGACGTCACCAACTTGGAAGGAACTTGCTAACTACATTTGGTGGCCTTGGATGGGACAGTAAACCCTGGCTGAATCTGTGTGCATTGCATATGATTTTATTCATTAGTTGACTGTTGCCATACTTATGCATATTTTGAATGTTAAATCATTTGTTTTCATTACACGACAACTTATAAGTGATTCGTGTAGATCGTCTGCACTGTAGTGAAAATGATTATTGCTATACTCCGTAACCGTACGTCCTCATGCGTGGGATTCCAGACTAAATGATAAAGTCGGCGTTAATATGTTTCTCTTCATGTTTCGGCTTGGTAGTTACAAGATTGTAATTTAACACTTATAACTTACCTGCATAGATTGTCTGGGAAGCGAACGTGAGAACAGGGCTTCTAGGTTATAACAGGATGGTAAGGCCAGCGTCAGGGTGATGAAATTGCAATATGTTACTGTTTCTTGTCAAATTTTATTTGAATAATTGATTATTATCATAGTAACTACGTTGTTCTACTTATATGCGCCATTCGTCTTAAGATGTGAACCCAGGGATATGACTTTAGTGCATAATCAAATTATATGGGCAGCATTAATATGTTGCTATAAATTATCACTGAGCTCAATCCACCAACCAGCTGTTGAACTGAGTTTGATTATAAGGTTCAGTCTTATTAAAATCAACCATGGATTTATTTGCTTTCGATGCTTTTTATACAGAAAGCAGTTTCATCCACAGCTCGTTCCATCAGCACCCCAGTTGGGTCATGGTTTTTAAATGGATCAACGCCAGCGGTGTTGCCATTTTTAATGAGGAATTTATTGATTTTGTAAATTTGGCAATGCAACAAAGATGGCCGTCAACACCTGCTCTTTTTCGCAGGTGTCTATGGCTAGTGAAGATTATGTGTTGGTCGTAATTTACAAAATGTGATAAATATAGCGGAAATTATTAAACAGTTCACAAAACATGGACAGACAAATAAATCTATCAGTCATGCAATAAGAACTTTTAAAATCGGGAATTTAGTTCAGTATTTTAATATACAAAGTAATAAGTAACAAAGTATTGCATTCCAAGGCCGAACCTGGTACTGTCACATTACACGCGGAAGCAACATCGTAACAGGGTAATTTTGTTATAATTCACGCATTCCGAATTCCTGTTTAACTTTTTCCATATAAGAATTGTATCAAATTATAAAGGCAACAAACACTTAATGAAATAGTGTCAGATGGCTCACGCATTTGGGAAAGAGTTTAGTCATTTTTTGGGCTGTATTCCTTGACTCACTGGAATCAGATATATAATTATGTTTCCTATCTTAATAGTTAAATATTAGAATATATATGGTTATTTTCAGCCTGCATGACCTAATTCTAGATTTCGTATCAATACTAATAATAAATGATTATAATTATAATTTCTACCTTGATAGTTAAAAATCACAATATACGATTGTTGTCAGCTTACGTGACCCAGTCATAGAATTTAGATCAGCACTAATGATTAGTACCCGTTTTAGGCAATAGTATAGTTTCGAACTAGAAATGAATATCGTTATGAAAACAAGCCCGTAAAGGAAAGTTTGTGGATTTTCAAAGTTTTCAGAATATCCAGTCATTGAATTTTCGTATAGTAATTCATTAAATTCGCCTTAATTTATTAAGAACCAGCCTTACGTGGCCTCCCAAGAGAGTTCATTTTAACTCAGTCTTCTTCTTCTTCTTCTTCTTTAACGTGCTTTTTTCCCATTTTTGTATGGGGTGCACGATGCCTTCTTTGGAAGGACTTTTTGATTTGGCTTTGGGGTAGACCTGTGTGGTCTCGATCGGCTGCCTTGCCTGACATCGCTTAGACCCCGGTAGCGTATGTTTCATGTATCATACCCGACCCAACGCCCTTTCTTCCCAGCAGCGAGAAGTTGTTGCGCGGGTATGAGAGTTCGAGACGTGGAGATGTTTGTTATGTTTTTAGAAGGTGTTGTAGTGGCTTTGTTTTGTGTGTGTATTTAGTCTGTAAATACCCATTTGCTTTTACAAAACCTATCCGTTGATTACATATATAATCCCGGGATGTCTACACGGATAGCAAGTGTCTGCCCCTCTGATCAGTCGGCTGCGGATTTGAACCCGCGCCACAGACCTCTACGAAGTCCGAAGCTGCTGCTGTAACCGACTGAGCCATAGAGGCTCTCGTTCATTTTAACTCAGTAGTCTGGTTAAATTGTTCAGTAATAATGCTGCGGAAAGAGATTATTAAATAGAAATACAAATAAAGTTAAGTTGGAATGCCTTGGGAGGAGAATATGGATAAGTGGGCCCTCGTTATGATTTTGAATACAGGCGTTGTTTACATAGAGTATTATGTAATGGTATTGCATTAAAATAAATGTGGAAAATTCTTTCAGTTTCCCGTTAAAATACAAAAAAGCTTCTTGTTTGAATACAGTGAAAATAATGGCTCCTTTTTCATAAAAGGAAAAGCTGTATAATTTTGAGAAGGGCTGTGTAATCGAATACAGAATTAAAACTGTTTCCAGCGGAAAAGGTTTTGACAGTATTGAAATACACCTTAGAAAATGTATTTATGAAAACGAAGGTAATTGCTTGATACAGGACATGCTTGCTTCATGTAATTTATATTTAAGTGCTGGGAAAACCCCAGGATTTGGAAGGCTATAAAAATAATTAAACAACATCCCTAGCATGGCGGAAATACAATGATTCCCTTTTTTTTCTGTACTGGAATTGTTCGTTTTCAATCAACTGCTGTCTCGAAATATTAGGTTTTGCATCAGCTTTTAGCCTTGTGCGTTGATTGGCAGATGAAAAATTGATCCCAGAACGTCTATCGCAGTATTCTTTTACCATGTCTTTGTGCTCATTATCCTTAGTATCTTATGGTAATCATTTATTCAGAGACCTTTCTTTGTTTACTAATGACACTTACATTGACCTAACAAAGTCATATGGACTACTAGCAAATCTTGAGAGAGGGATCATCTTTAGACCAGTCTTTTCTAGATTTTAATTTACTGCCAAACAATTGGTAATCGTGTTTGATGTTCGTACGAAAACCCTCGTCGGAGGTGTATACATCAGCTATTTAGAAACAAAATCCACGAGAAAGTTAGTCAGGCTTTTATTGATCTTTTGGGCGTTTCCTTGACTTTCATTATATAACGAACAGGCACTAATTCATTCAGCAGTTAAGTCGGTCAAACATTACTATTTAAATACTTAGCCCATTATTCATTCACCATACCAGCCATTCCCACAGGCATTCAGTCATTCATTCATTCACTCATCACTTAATCATTCACATATTCAGTAAATGTACTGTATGATTAGTTATTCTGACTGCTACTTACTATATTAAATTACTGTGAATTATGTAATCATTCCGATGGTTACTCAGCCAGTCTTAAGAGCATTCTGTCATTCAATAAGTACTCAGTCCTTCCTTCATTATCCCAGATAAACAGTCTTAATTTTGCTGAGCTTTTGGTGCTTTGTGACGAGAATTAAAACGTCCCATAGAAAAAAAACACGTTGTACAGGACTTTGATACTATATGTTAGCCCAGTGCCATAGTCTTGCTTAAAAAAAAAAAAGATAAATATTCATGACTGTACAGTGAAGTAAATGAAATTTATCCTTCAGTATCATGGCCACCAAATTAGAATTTTGAGATCGTCTGTTGTGTACCTTAAGCCATTTAACGATTTCAACCACAGCAGTTTGTCTCACTCGGTATTTAAGGCAAACTTTCCTTATATACCACCTCTCAGTATCTTGCCCATCAGATTACAATTTAAAGATCGTCTGTTGTTTTATTTCCGTCATTTAACGATCACGACTACAGCAATTTATTTTACTCAGATTTTAGGGCAAACTTTCCTTTTGATTCACAAATATCAGGATTTTATTTTGGAGCCTCTACTTATACCGTCGAAGTAGTGGCTCAAATCACTCCATTCTCTCTCTCTCTCTCTCTCTCTCTCTCTCTCTCTCTCTCTCTCTCTCCCATTACACCTTCCCCCTTTATCCCCTCCCCCCTTCACCCCCGCCCCCCTGCATTGTTTTCCTGCCATTCCCCAAGTCAACAGCAACTCCTCTCAAACGGGGAAACTTATAGCCCGCGTAATGAGCAGCTCCCAGATATTACTTAGTATTTATTCATTCATTTCTCTCCACCTCTAATTATAACTCTCGGAACATGAAAGAGGAAAGTGTGCTATTACCCTTCCACCCACCCACCCCCCAACCCTCAACCCCTTCCCCACACTGTTGGTTAGATGTAAGATACTGATAATTTCATGCAGTAATCATTTCCACATCCCTTCGCTGCACCTTTTTTTTTTTCAAATTAGAGAATGCTTGGATTCCCGGCGAATTCATTAGACAGTTATATCACCCTATGATGCTTTGTTAGCTAGACCTTTATTGTATTTTGTTTTGTGCTCTTATGTTTATTGTTTATTAGTAAGATACGCACTGTTTGTTTATTTCCTGTTGTTGGTTCTTTGGAATTTTAGGTTACAAATAAAGTACACACGTATACAGACACATACATATATATGTGTGTGTGCGTGCATATGATACACACATATATACATTTATATGTGTGTATGTATGTGTGTGTGCCGCTGTAAAGCCGAAGCCAGGACTCTTGCCTCTCAAGCAAGAGGTTCCAGGTTCGATTCCCGAAAGCGGGCCAAATGCCATAGACGTGTTCCTGTAATTCATTTTGTATCCCTGTTTACCGAAGTAGCGAAATATGTACATGGCAGAGGAATATTACGCAAGTGGCACATTGTGTATATATACACACACACACACACACACACACACACACACACATATATATATATATATATATATATATATATATATATATATATATATATATATATAAAAGATAAAAATTCTAGTTCATTCCTGCAGCAGCGTAGAAAAGCACGCATCAACGCGCCTGACAAATCGCAGCAGCAGCAGCACAGCGTTGCTGCAGAAAGGTTTTCCAAAGTCCGGTTGAATCTCGATGCATCCAGCCACCTCCGACAAAGACGACTCTCGGTTTTGTTTCCAAAAAAGAGAAAGAAAGAAACAAGCAAAAAAAAAAAGAGAAGAGAGAGAGAAAGAGAGAGAGAGAGAGAGAGAGATGTTCTGTATAAATGGCGTCAAAGAGAAAAATAAATAAAAGAAAAAAAAAGAAAAGATAAAGAACGGACCGGTTAAAAACAAAACAAGTGGTTCCGTTGTGGTTCAAGCTTTTTTTCGTTTTGGTTTTTGTTCCTTTTCGTCTCCGATAAAAGAAAGAGGAAAATATAAAACGGAAATAAAACACCGGCAGGACGTTGCGTATTCTTGATTTGCATTTCAGTAGGATGACTTTTGAAGGACAATGGGGGTTTTTCTTCTTTTTAAACCAGACAAAGAAGCTGCAGCTTGGATGCTATTTTTTTTACAATTAATTGTTTGTTCTTTGTGTGTTTACCCTTTTTCGCTGAGATGGGAAAGTTAAACAATGCATTCGTGCCCTTACGGCCTTCTAAGGCTACATATAATGTAAATATCAGTAATGCAATAATGAGCAATATTCAATGTCTAACTACAAATGTTAATGATATGTACATATACATATATATTATATATATAATATATACATATATACATATTTATATATATATATATATATATATATATATATATATATATATATTGTGTATATAAATTAATATATATATATATGTGTGTGTGTGTACTGTATAATATATTTATATATAAGTATATATAGTATATATATATTATTATATATAAGTATATACTGTATGTATATATATATATATATATATTATTATATATATATATATATATATATATATATATATATATATATATATATATATATATATATATATATATATATATAGAGTATATTTTAGTAAATACTGGAAAGTTATTGAAAAGCTGAAATTTTTTTTCCAGGTAGGGGCGGTTGGAGTTGGTAGATGACTTTATTTATTACGTTAGCCTTACGAGACATCTCTTTCTTCATTGGTAAGTTATGTTTTTTTATTTGATCGCCATCTGTTTCCGTTATTGTCTAACCATGAGATACGAATTTCATTATGCATTACTAAAACTGAAACATTCGTTAAGCTGAAGTCACTAAAGTCTGCGAGCGTTTACGTCATGCTCGAATAACTGGCATTTGATATTCACGTTAGTAGTCAATACGTAGCAATTAGAGAGAATGAATTTTACTAGTTATAGGTTTAACTGGTTTTTAAGTTTATTTTTTTGTTTAAGGTGATAATATCCGTTAATTACTATTGCTTCCACCTTCGTGGAAGGTAATTCAGCTATTGCAAGCTCTGCCCTACAGACGTCCAAAAACATTTAGCCCAAGAGAAATCCTAAATAGCTGCAACTTTCACCAATCCTACAGGTTAGAATCTCTGCTGAAGAGCAATGGAACCTCCTTTCCCTTGGCTGTAGTATAGTCCTCGCTGTAGTTTTCTTCTTTCTTTAAGTTTGCCTTTCCTTGTAAATCCTCTTCAGCTGAAGATTTTGCTAATGTATCCCCGTCCCTTCCAAAGGAACAATCTCCAGTTCCCTCTTCGCTCTCCTGTTTCCTTGAATCTTGAATCCTATACTCTTATTTTAGCTCCTTATCATCCCGTCCCCTTCCCGTCCCCCCCTCCCCAACCCCCATCTTCCTTGCCTAAGGGGTCTCCCCCCCTTCGTCTTACCTTCCTTAGGGTCACTGTGTTCACCTACCCTCTGCACAGGCATTGCGTTCTGAAAAGCTGTTAGCAATGGAGATGTGTCAATCGTAATGGTTTTATCTCGATCGCGAAAAAAGCCTAATATTAATGCGCCCTGTCTCATATAAAAGTATATTTATACTTATTCCTATCGGAAATGAAATGTTATTTATTTATTTATTGGAAATAAAGGGCATTATATTAATTTTTTTTTTTACTTTACATGGCAGTGGCTGAGGTATTCTATTTATTTTTAATATTTTCATTTGCAGTTTTGTGAGTGTTTTCGTGTGTTCAGCTACCTGTTTATGTTTGTTGGTGGCTGGTGCTTACTGTAGAATGGAAGCTCAAGTGCTGCAAATTTAACTTTTTTGAGCTCTTACTAGTCAGGAAGTAAGCGAATTTGGAGCCGTCTACATACATACATACACACGCACATATATATATATACATATATATATATATATATATATATATATATATATATATACATACATATATATATGTATATATATATATATATATATATGTCTATATATATATACCCCTTAAATATTCGTTTTTCTCAGTTATTGAGAACGATTTGAATAGAATTGAATGAATTTGTTCATGTTCGGTTTTGCATCACTTGGACATAAGTAATCATTCTACAGAGTATAGCAGTAAAAAAATGGTGGGTGGAATTTTGTCCTTTTTTATGAGAGTTTTGTGCAGATCAGCATGTTTAATGTATACAGTACATATTGCAGTTCACTCAGCATGACATTTTAAAAATTGAATCGAGCATGGTAAGGCTGCCAAACGCTGATTAGTTATCAATTTTTCAATTTGATTACATCGTAGAATACCATTTAATTCCCGTTTGCTAGGATAAAAAAATTCGACTGGATCAGATTTCTATTTAAGCTTTAGAATAATACTTTCTTGGTTACAGTTAATTCAGGTTTGTAAGCATTCTCTGTGTCCCCAGAATCTGGAATGGGTCTCGAGAAAAACTATACCCTTCGGTGCATAAAGGCTCCATAATTTTCAAGTGATGGTCCAGATTTTGGTTTTTCTATATGGCATCTCCTTCTTGGCCGTAAAAACGACGAGTTTCAAGTCTTGGGATACACAGTTATCACATTTTGAGAACATTTACATCCTATTAGCCACTATGTGGTCAGAGAGTGGAAATTTCCCAATCAAAGCTGCTTGCCCTGGTGATACCGCTCTGAAATTTACATATGAAAATGAATATAGTGTAGATTTTGATTTGCTGATGCACGCGTAGTCATTGGAAAATCAGCTTATATCTTAGACGTTTTGGTGTCAAACCTTTCCACTGGAGGGATAACTTCTTTATTGATCCCCAGATGGTCACACGATTGGGGTACTATTAATAAAAAATAGTGACAACACTGGTTAATAATATATATATATATATATATATATATATATATATATATATATATATATATATATATATATATATATATATATACACACGTATATATGACATGTCTATATTTGCATACAACGTATCCAATCATTTAATATCTATAGTTTTTAACCAGTAATTAATCATATTCTAGACACCTGGCTGTTAACTCTGTTGGACATATAATTTTTTTAAGTAAGCTACTCCGGAAACGTTAGCCTACGACATTCATTCAAAAAGAAAGAATAGTAATGGCCAAATACTACTTCCCCTTAACGCGTTTGGCGAAGCCTGTTAAGTCGCAAAAAAGAAGGTTCAATAGATACCAAGGATGAGATATAGGCTCCCCTCTTTAACCCTATATAAAAAAAAAATCGAAAAGAACAATGGAAACACCTTCCAAAACAGTTGAAGTAAGTTGCACCTGTTGGTAAAATGAAGTCCTGGGCGGGGGTGGGGGGACGCGTTCTGAGGGTGTAATCACAATGGCATACTTGGAAAAGGGCCAAGTCAATAATGAAGACCATCGCGCATTAACGTCATGACAGCTACAAAATACTCGTAGCAGCATAAGTCTTGAAATGGAGAAACAAAAACGCAGTTATGAATAGGTACAAATTTATTTTGAAAATACATTTGTACCCAGACATAACTGGTTTGTTCTCCGACCGGCTGATGAAGAGTTATGAGAGGAATTTATTTCTGGTGATAGAAATTCATTTCTCGCTATAATGTGTTCGGATTCCACAACAAGCTTAGGTCCCGTTGCTAAGTAACCAATTGGTTCTTAGCCACGTAAAATAAGTCTAATCCTTCGGGCCATCCCTAGGAGAGCTGTCAATCAGCTCAGTGGTCTGGTAAAACTAAGGTATACTTATGACAACTAAAAAGAAATTATAACGAAACGAAGGACTGCTGTGCCTAAAGATCTGGCGTCAGAACTACCAGAGGAAGTGAAGTCTTTTTGTATTTTAAAGGTTAGCTCTATATGAAAAAGTGCAAAGAAAAGAGTAGCTACAATAAAGGCTGTACATAGAAAGCAGGTATGCATCAAAATTTTCATGAACAAGTATAAAAGCGAAGCGTGTATTAACGTACCAAAGAAGACTAACCCTGTCCTGACAACGGTTAATCGTCAACTAAGCATCATATAAAAAAAGAATGATTTGCCTTCACACACCAAAAAAGGAAAAAAGAGGAAAAAAGTAAACGATGAAAAAGATAGAAAAACCAGGTTTTGATTAAAAAGTATGCCATTACGTTGAATGAAATTTCCCGCCCACCCCCCAAAAAAGTTTCACGTTCTGTTTGTGTACCTGGATGGCCATTGCATATTTTCTCAGCCCCGGCAATGCTGGTAATCCAAGCTAACGCAATCAACGGTTTGATGTTTCACTTAATTGGACGTAACATATTTTGCCAGTGGTGTAGATATTGTATTCAGCGCAATACCAGACCTGCTGTTTATGCGGGAATTTTAATATCGAGCGAATTTCTTTCTCTCGGCTTTCACGAGGGTAAATGATTCGGGTAACTGTATAGCCTACGTCTTATTTTCTCTCTGCGAATATTCGACTTTCCGCAGAACCCGATCCCTTTTTCAAGCAGTGCCAACGTTTACACTAATTCCTGTCACAAATACGTTTTGAAATATACGCATGGTTTTATCCTTCCATGCAAATGGAAACTCGTAGTAAATCGATGCTTATATACATGTATATATATATTTATATAATATATATATATATATATACAGTATATATATAATATATACATATACATACATTATATATATATATATATATATATATATATATATATATATATATATATATATATATATATAATATGAAAATATAAAGACCTATAAATACACTAATTTGAACGTTCAAACAGCGTTTCATGGGCCTTTTATTTTCATATACTGTTGTATTACAGTAAGAGACATATATATGTATATATGTATATATATATATATATATATATATATATATATATATATATATATATATATATATATATATATATTATATTATATTATATTGTATTATATTATATGCATCGACATACGAGTTATCATACGTATGGGAGGTTAACCATGCACAAGTTTCGAAGCGTACTTGTAACAGGAATTAGTGTAAACGTTGGCATTGCTTGAAAAACGGATCGAGTTTTGAGAAAAGCAATAGATTTTCACAAAGAAAATAAAATGCAGGCTATATAGTTACCCGAATCATTTACCCTCGTGAAAGCCGAGAGCGAGAAAATCGCTGACTATATAAAAATCCTGCATAAACAGCAGGTCTGGTATTGCACTAAATACAATATCTGCACCACTTGTAAAATATGTTACGTCCAATTAAGTGAAACATCAAACCGTTGATTGCGTTAGCTTGGATTACCAGCATTTCCGGGACTGAGAAAATATGCAATGGCCATCCTGGTACACAAACAGAACGTGAAAGTTTTTTTTTTTGGGGGGGTGAAATTTTTATTCGACGTAATGGCGTACTTTTAATCAAAACTTGGTTTTTTTTTTGTCGTTTATATATTTTTTTCTTTCTTGGAGTGTGAGGGTATTTTATTCCATGTAATGGCGTACTTTTTAATCAAAACCTGGTTTTTTGTTGTTTATATTTTTTTTCTTTCTTGGAGTGTGAAGGTAAATTATTTTATATATATATATATATATATATATATATATATATATATATATATATATATATATATATATATATATATATATATATATATAATATATATATATATATAATGCATAGATGACGCTAAGCTGTTGTCAGGACAAACTTCGTGTTCCTTGATCCCTTAAGACATGCTACGCTTTTGTACTTGTTTCTATATAAATCGTTCATGAAATTCTGATGCATACCTTTTTATATATGCAGTCTTTTTGTAGCTACTCTTCTTTGAACATCTTCATACAGAGCTATCCAATAAAAAACTAAACTTCATTTCCTCTCGCAATTGACGCCAGATCATTTTTAATCTATGTAGCTTCACCGTCTGAATATTTTGATGTCTTAACTTAAGTTCTTTACTCTATGCACGTTTATTGTGTTACTAAATCAAATGTTAAGTTACTACAACGTTGAGAACGATTTAAGCACTCATTGATTTTTAACAGTTTTTTATTTTTCAGGCATTATTTTTCAGTGAGTCAGAATCCTGATGGTTTTGTCACCAGTTACAACATTACGGGCCTCTGCCTAAATATTTTCCCTCGACAGTTCATCAGCGTGAGATTCTACTCTGACCATCTGAAGGTTTTTGCCATATCAGTTCCGACAGTTTGTCAGATTGTCGTTCTTTTATTGATTCAATCAGATGCTTATTTTTTTTTTTTTGTCCATACTTTCAGTTATTTACCATTTTATCTGCCAGCCATTTTTAGATGTGTTTTTCGCTGTATTTATTGCATACTCAACCCAAATATTGTAGCAGTTGGTCAGTCGTACATAAATTCTCACAATCGCTTGATTATTTCAGCCATATTTCTTTATTCATGTCAGTCAGTCCGGTTCAGCCATGTTGTCCAGTCTTCAATTCATTGTGCCTGTGATTTAGAGGTCAGTTTTTGTAAACAAATCCACATAGAAATATTAGAATTTATTACGAATATTTAATTAGAAAGACCAAAATTACCCCCAAGAAGTTCTATGCTTTTTGACGATTACAGATACTGAATTTTTTAGCGGAAGTTCATGATGACTAGATTAGACTAAAATTTTATTTCAGAGCCCTTTGTGGATATGCTGTACGTGGCCCATTGCTAACTCCCCCCCCCTTCTACTTCCTATCCCTTCCTCTCCCTAACCTTTGTTTTCCCATGATTTCTGTGTCAACACCAACTCCGCTCAAACCGAGAAAGTTGGAGTACGCGCAAACGAGGGGCGCTGAGGTTATCTATTTATGTATTCCAGATCTTGAATTTAAAGGAGGAATGGACGTCTTCCCATTCTCTCGGTTTACCAGATATGCGGTTAATTTTAGCTGGAATTCGCAAAATATAAATTTATAAGCATTAGAAAAGGCCGATATGACATCGCTGTCTTCATGAAAAATAGATAGATCCGTATGATGCAAGAGCAATATGTATTTACGCAGTTCTTTCAGGAGTATTTTATATTGTGTTTTCCTATTTTCTCCTGGCATTTGATATTTGTTTAATGCATGTATTCATGTGATATTATATAATTTTTTTTCTGTATCATATTGAGAATTTTTTGTCGAGCTACGTTAATAGTGTATGCACATGTTACTTAACTTACAATTTATGAATGCGTTTGTTCATGGCTGACGTCTTTAAATGGCTCTCTCTCTCTCTCTCTCTCTCTCTCTCTATATATATATATATATATATATATATATATATATATATATATATATATATGTGTGTGTGTGTGTGTGTGTGTGTGTTTATTTACATAATGGTTTTGTCACTAACGCACACATGACCTTTTACACTTTCAAAAAAGCCACAAATACCATTTAATACAGGATTCACTTGATTTTTGACATCATAAATAACTTACATCCATATATATATATATATATATATATATATATATATATATATATATATATATATATATATATATATATATATATATATGGATGTGTTATTTATGACGTCAAATATATTTTTAAGGAAGTAGCAATTCACGAAGTCATACTAAGTTTGTACAAAGCTCCGGAAATTTAAAGGTCACATGCATTTCTCAAGCTTTTTATTTTGATCGTTGCGGGACCAGATTGGTCCATAAGCTGGATAATGTTATGATAATTGAAGAATACTCATAGTAGCATGAGTCTTGAAATCGAGAAACAAATCCACTTTTATGTATGGGTACAAATAGACTTCAAAATAAGGGTAAATAGAGAGCTTTTGAGAATATGAACGATTCCACTTTCAGTTTGTGTGCCAATATACTAATGTGGATTGGTTTCTCCAATGTTATGGTAGTTCAGAACAACTCGATTAATGAATGAAGCTGTTGAAGTAATATAACTTTATTACCATCGTTGCGGTATTTATAGTAACTTTGAAAGCGTAGTTCCTTCAGGAATGAGGATCTGTTGTTGCTTAGAAAAGTACTGAACGCCGTAAAATAATATTCTTTTTGTCTTATATTTGAATATGTTAGTGTATCATGATTATTATTCATATATTCGTGTATCCGAAAGCCGACCTATGCTTTAGTTGAGAGCATCGCATTTCCAATTCTTCCGCTCAAAAAATTATATAAATTAAAAAGATGTAGGAACCTGTGCTTTAAGAAACCTTAGTTTAGAGCTCTGAATTTCCAATTCTTCCGCTAAAAAAAATTATTTGAAATAAAAATTAGAGGAACATGTGCTTTACAAAACAATACCACCGATGCAGCAGCTGGCCAGAAGTTTATGAAGAATTCATTCGTTCTCCTTCAAAAGGCAGCGAAACTAAAATACAATTCAAACGTTTGCTTACGTTCTGCCGTTGTTTTATTTCTGTTTTATATAATACCTTCTCATATTGGAGATCAAAATCGCATCTCAACAGAATAGTGTGTTTTATTTCGTCCATTCTTTCACAATTCTTTAATTATTTACATCCCTTTTGATGTCATTTATAAAATCCAGTAGTGTTCTCTGTGGTAAGTGGGTGAATACATCGAGATTCACTCTAATTCTGCATGAACCTTCTGCACCAATTTGCACTTCGTTAATTTGTCCTGTGCTTTTTATATATATATATATATATATATATATATATATATATATATATATATATATATATATATATATATACATACATACATATACATACATATACATACATACATACATACATACATACATATATATTTATATTTTATATATGTATTTATATTTATATTGATATTTTTAAACTTTCGTATTATTAAGCCACAGAGAACGCATTCATATGGAATTCACTTTACCTTGGTAATAACTTACACACACACAGGTAGTAACATTTTGTATGTCAATCATTTTGATGGTTGTGTTTTTTTTTATAAATTAAAATCCAAACATAATTCTACTTTATTTACCCCCATAATAAGGGTTATTTGCTTATGTAGGAAATTCCTTATGTGATTCGTATATCATGCACTAAACATTTTTTATGTAAGACTATTTCACGATTGCAAATTCTTTCATGAACAAAGTTAATATTCAGCTTTGTAGTTCATCCCATATAAATCTAATTTGATATATTTTACTCCTCTTTTTTATACGAGGTTGCTTGAATATCTTTTTTTTTTTTTGTTATTCATTTGTATAACGGGATCTTTTATAAATCAAACGTATTATCTTTTCACTTGTATTTGATCCTTATTGCTTCTATATTGTTGGTTCACTAAACCGAAGGCTGTTGTGCTGTAGACACTGAAATTGGTTAATTTTTATATCCCTTTGCCATTCGTTGTTGCGAAGAAAGGTCACCAAAATAAATCTGTCAGTCAGTTGTCTGTCTGTCTGTCTGTCTGTCTGTCTGTCTGTCATTCCTATATCCAACTCAAATCAACCGTTTCATCAGCGGAGAAATAATTTGTCCACCAGCGACCATTGTTCTGATCAAGGTGTGAGTTGTTTGGTTCTGGAAACTTCAATGGATTCACCTTCATAATCATATGGCTGTTTTTGTCCATAAAATTTATGATAGTTAGTTTTTCCATTAGTAAAAATTATCTTCATTTTCCCATTTTCGAAATAGAAAGTGACAGAGGGGAAAGAGAGAATGCTGTTGGTCCTATCTCAAATACCTTCTTTCTTCCTTCAACCTGATTTAAAGCATTCCTCCTCCTTCTCCTCCTCCTCCTCCTCTGCTTATATACCTCTTGCACCGCCACCCGATGAATTTTCTTATCTCAGCAGGATAGTTTAGCTTGCTTGCGTGAGATAAGGAGGGATCCTTGTGGGGATACGTTTAATTGTATTGTATTTTTATACGTGGCTCTTGCTTGGATGGCGATGTGTTTCCACGAAAAAATGATAAGAAGCTTTGCAAAAATTCCTGTGCTCAGCAAAAGTGTAGGAGCCTCTCTCTCTCTCTCTCTCTCTCTCTCTCACACACACACACACACATGACTACACCATGTGCATATATTTGCTAGAAACAAATGACTATACGAGTATTTCAAAGTCATCTCTCTCTCTCTCTCTCTCTCTCTCTCTCTCTCTCTCTCTCTCTCTCTCTCTCTCTCACACACACATATTTCTTATTTTTTCTTGTAGATAAGGATAGTTCGAAATCACTTATTAGGTATTGGTTTTATAATGTTCTTAAACAGATACAAAACCCTTTGTGTCATAGTAATTTTTGCTCAGTTTTGTTTTCCTTTTTGCGTCTTTAATTTTTTTATATTTTTTTTTTTCTTTGTTTTATTTGGCAAGCTTATCGGACCTTTTCATATTTCTTTGAACTTATTTTGAAGAGTGAAAATGTTCTTGTCACAGTAATTTCTAGAACACTATGTAAAAGTGTTTTTAGCATACTATAAATGAAGAAACATTCTACATCGTTGACGATATTTTTACGGTAATAATTATTTTTATATTTATTAATCCTCACCGTAGCCCATGTGTTCAGCAATTTATTATTATTATTATTATTATTATTATTATTATTATTATTATTTTAATGAGTTCTAAGAAAGCTAAACTTCAGGACTTTTGATGACTCTTAAGAAAGCTAAGATTCATCACTTTTAATGAACTTAAAAAAACTAAAATTCAAGACTTTGGATGAATCTTAAGGAAGCTAAAATTCATCTTTTTTAATGAATTTTAAGAAAGCAAGAATTCAGGACTTTTGATTAATTTTAAGAAAGCTAAAATTCAAGTCTATTGATAAATTTTAAGGATGCTAAAATTCGGGCTTTTGATAAGGAAGCTAAAATTCTCGACTTTTGATGAATTTAAAGAAAGCTAAAATTCATGGCTTTTGGTGAATTTTAAGAAATGTAAAATTCAGGACTTTCGATGGAGTTTAACGCTAAAATTCATCTCTTTTAATGAGATTTAAGAAAGCAAAAATTCAGGACTTTTGATTAATTTTAAGAAAGCTAAAATTCAGGTCTATAGATAAATTTTAAGGATGGTAAAATTCGGGCTTTTGATAAGGAAGCCGTTATGACTTCTGATGAATTTAAAGAAAGCTAAAATTCATGGGTTTTGGTGAATTTTAAGAAATGTAAAATTCAGGACTTTCGATCGAGTTTAAGGATCCTTTCCGGATGACAGTATTGAGACATATCGAAGGATATGTGAAGAGTGTGTTCAGGAAATTACGGACGTATGTCATCCCTAGTTTTCTTTGCACATACCTCGCTTTCCCAAGGTTGACCTAGACACGACATTCATGGATTTAGCGCATGGTGAATATTATTAATAACGATAATGTGGTCCACGACTAATCGCATTCTTCATCATTATTATTGTTGTTGTTTGTGTTGTTGTCGCTGTTACCCATTACCCATTCTCCTTGATTGTGTTTGCTTACAATCGTGGCATCGGTTTCATTGTAGATTTTTAATTAATTTTGATTTGATATATAAGCAACATTATATCTTTATTGTGTTTGTATTGCAGATATTGCAGATTTACCCAACCTTCCAAAGGAGCTTTCCATTTCATTCTTTATCATTTTCTTCTGTTCTTGGATCCTCCTACTCCCGTTTTCTCCCTTTCTCCCTTTCTCCCAGCATTTCCTCACCCCTCCTATTCCCCCCTCCCCTTCCCTTTCCCCTTCCCCTTCCCCTCATCCCTTCCGCAAGGTTTCTGACGTCATATACATTTACTCTAAGACTTTGTGAAGGTTTTGTGTCTATTTGTAATGTATTTTTATCTCATTTGCTTGGGGGATCTCTTAATGCTCTCCTCCTGCGCGATAGGAAGTAAATGGAATTTATCGCTTGCATCGCGAGATTTTTTTTCTTTTTATGAATTTCCTTCTGATGGGTCTTGCAGTTTGTGTGCGTGTGTTTTTCCATACATGTTTGTCGGTGTCAGGTAACTCGTGCGTTAATGAGTTTTACGTGTATGAATGGGAGTGAGGTTTAGTCTTGTGTAACGTTTTTTTTTTTTTTTTTTTAAATACTACCACCATAATGTCAGTAGCTCTAGAGACTTATCCCTTTTAATCATGCAGTATATATTTGTATATGCATTCATGCATGCACGCACTTACACACTCATGCACATTTGTATATATGTTATATATATACAGTATATATAATGTATATATATATATGTGTGTGTGTGTATATATATGTGTGTGTATGTATGTGTATATATATATATATATATATATATATATATATATATATATATATATATATATATATATATATACAGTGTGTCCTAAAGTCTCTACAATTTGAAAAATATATTACAAAAGCAAATGACCAGACAAATATGTGGAGATTATTACAAAATAAGGAGTAGATACTGAAGTATTTTGCCTCATTTAATACACCTGTATATGGGCACCATTAGTTGCACGAAGCGCATCAGGACGGTACTCGATTTCTTGCCGTGTGCACTGTAGCATAGCCTCATTAATGGTGGACAATGGCATCAGTGATCTTTTGCTTGAGATCAGTGATGCCCGTATCTTTGTTCGATACACGATATCTTTAACATAAACCTATGGAAAGAAGTTCAGGGGAGTGATACCTAGTGAATGAGGTGGCCAGGGAATTGGGCCATCCCTTCCAATCCACCGGTCTGGAAATGTTTGATTTAGGAACCCACAAACATGCAGTCCCCAATGTGGTGGTGCACCATCTTGCTGGAAAACGATGGTTGGTTGAAGGTCATCTAGTTGTGGTGCCACATATTCATTCAAAAGGTCAAGGTAAACATCTACAGTAACTGATGTCTCATTGAAGAAAAATGGACCAGTGACTCGATTGCACATGACCCCACACCACACATTCACCTTTGGACTATCTCAGTGGAGTTCCTTAGTCACAAGGGGATGTTCTGATCCCCAGATTCTCACATTATGTGTGTTCAGTTTCCCTGAAGCATGAAAGGTTGCCTCATCACTAAAACAAACTCGGTTGAGGAACGTTTCATCCTCAGAGATTCATTCCAGCATGTTAAGTGCAAAGTCTTTTTGTCTTGGTCTATCATTTGGCTGGAGTGCCTGTATGAGTTGCACTTTGTAAGTATACAATCGGAAGGTCTTGTGTAGGACTTTGTGCACTGTTGAATGTGGTAGTTGTAAGTGTCTGGCAGCAGCGCGGGTGGACTTTGTAGGAGAACGATCGAAGGCTTGTCTTACATGGTCGATGTATTCCTCAGAAGTTCTTGGACGTCAACTCCCTTTATCCAACAGTGTCCCTGTCTCCATTAATTTCTTGTACCATGCACAAATTGACGGACGTGACGATGGATCTCTTCCATACTGAGATCTGTAGTTTTACTGAGTCTGCGTATCCGATTTTGTTTCAATAAACCATGGCACACATTGAGCCTTTTCTTGAGGAGTACCCATTTTTTAGGGTTCATTTAGCAGTACCTCACCCATCAACAGGGCACCTGAAATGCACAAGTGCAATGTGATTAAAAACTTTGACAACTGCTGAGTGCATAGAACAAATCTGATTAAGATATCTCATCAATGGCTTTTGTAATATATTTTTAAGTTGTAAAGAGACTTTATGGAAAACCTGTACATATAAATAAATTATATATATATATATATATATATATATATATATATATATATATATATATATATATATATATATATATATATATATATATGTGTGTGTGTGTGTGTGTGTGTGTGTGTATATGTATATATATATACATATATGTGTGCGTGTGTGTATGTATGTATGTGCGTGCACACTATACCCTGTCCATGCATTTGACTCTGAATAGAGAGAAAATGGTTTCAAATAAAGAATCAGCCGAGCTGAAAAGTCACGCATTTGAATAACGAGTATGTAATGCAGGTTACACAGTTACCCGAAACCTTCGGCACCGTCAAAGGCGAGAGGAAGAAAATCCTTCCCGTCAACGTAAAACTTCGACGTAAACAATGGTCGGGTATTCCGCCGGACACAATACGCACCGCCTGAATGGTTCGACAAAATATGCTACATCCAATTAAGTGTAACATCAAACTCGTTGATTGCGTTAGCTTGGATTGCTAACGTTGCCGGAACTGAGAAAATATGCAATGGCCATCGAAGTAAACAAACCGAACGTGAAACTTGTTTTTGGGGATTGGGGGAGGGGTGGAATAGGTGGGAGAGGAATGGGAAGGGGGGGTTGATTTTATTCCCATAACAGGTTTCGGGTTCTGTAATGGAGTTCTTTTGTAGAGGAGTCTGATATTTTATGTCCGTTAGTATTTTTTTTATTATTATTCGTTTGTTTATGTACATATATTTTTGTTGACTGGAATTTAATCCCCTCTATATTTTATGTTTTTGGTTTAATGATCAGTAGAATCTTAGCTGTGATCTTGACAGTCTTAATCCTCTGTGGCACCATCAGTAATGAAACGATTTTTGGTGGCCTTTCTTAGTGATCTGTACATTATATTTCAGTGGTTGTTTCTTCCACCTGCCATTCTTTTTGCATGAGTATTGAAACCTCTTTTCTCTGATATATATATATATATATATATATATATATATATATATATATATATATATATATATATATATATATATATGCACATACATATATATACACACACGTATATATAATTTTATATATATATATATATATATAATATACAGTATATATATATATATATATATATATATATATATATATATATACATACATACATATATAAAATGTATATGTATAAATATTATATATATGTATATATATGTGTATATATATTACATTATTACAAAATATAGATTTCCGGACCTCGTCAAAATAAGTAATGTCGTACCCTGTCAAAATGTGCATTTGGCTATCCAGTCATCCCGGATTTATTTGAGCTCCTCTATATTCAGGGACGATAAATTTACTAAAATGTTTGGAATCATCCTTTCTCGTTCGGATATGAGGATCCTAATTGAAAATTCACCTCTGATCTATTTCCTATTCTGTATTTTTTAACGTTTTGTGAAAAAAAAAGACGGAAAAAGGTACGATGAAATAAAATTGCGAATCCAGCCTTTTTACATCACAAGTTTCTTTGAGGCCTATTCCATCAGTTCATATTTATCGAGCGTTTGTGCATATAGACATATTTGTTGAAGGGTTAGAGCTCTTTGACTCACATTTACTTTGAATTACATGTCAAAACGTGGCGCTACTCAGGAGGTTTAATCGTCAGATATATGTATGTATGTATGTATGTATGTATATATATATATATATATATATATATATATATATATATATATATATATATATATATATATATATATATATATATATATATATATATATATATATATATATATAGAATCTACTGGTCACTTTACCAGACACATATGTAATTCTAATAGCCACAATGCCCTCTTAACTTCTCGAATTCTTCGCTTTTTTGTGGCTATTAGAATTACATATGTGTCTGGTAAAGTGACCAGTAGATTCTACATATATATTCAGCCTAAAAAGCAATAAAAACGATTGCCCACTTGGCTACGATGGTGAGGATGGGTCTATTCCAGCTCTAATAAATATATCTGAAAACGACAGGTATAAGTATGTACGAGAGGTAATAGACTTTTATCCTTCTCGTGGTTAGGTCGGCAACGTGACCTCCTTGTGGTTAAGGCGACGCGGGTTCGTGTCCCGCGACCGGCAATCACAGTCTTCCATTGCTTGCGTCTGGATGTACGGCTTTGTAGTTACAAGCACATCCAAAAAAGCGCGAAGAATTCGAGAAGATAAAGAGGGCATTGTATATTAGAATTACATATTTATATATATATATATATATATATATATATATATATATATATATATATATATATATATATATATGTGTGTGTGTGTGTGTGTGTGTGTGTGTGCGTGTGCGCGCGCTTAATTTTTAAGTAATATGTGCTTGTGTTTGTGTGTGTTTGAATGTGTATGTGTATGTATGTATGTTGGTGTGATTATATATATATCCAAATCTGTATACATATATTGTTTGTTTATGTATATGTATATACATATTTATGTATGATACATAAATATATATATATACAGAGAGAGAGAGAGAGAGAGAGAGAGAGAGAGAGAGAGAGAGAGAGAGAGAGGATACACATCACTCAGCCGTTTCCCATTAAAAGGACGACCCTACAAAAAAAATTATGTAATATTTTAATTGCTGAATTGGAGATGGGCCCCAAGTGCAAAAGACTTCCGCAACAGTTGGTACTTCATACACCTACTTACAAGGTTTATCAGCAGTGCACCAAAAGCCTTACTCACACTGCCATTCAATTTCATCTTCCTTTCCAATCCTTGTTCCACTCCATCTCTCTAGCTTGACGTTCCCATCGTACATTCTGTCTTTTGCGTCAGTCAGCAAATGTGGTTCCCTTCACCTATTCTGTATCTCACCTGTTTTTTCATCCATACATTATCCATTGCAATTACTCTCAAATACCCATACGAATTTATCCCTTACACCCTTCCGCCATCCATACTAACATTCTTTGTGTCATCTTCAGGATGTCCAATTACTCTCATAATCTTACTCCTGTTCACATTTATTTTCAACTCTTTCCCTAGTTTCTGCAGTTCTTCCTTACTATTCCCAATCAGCAATGTGCCGTTTGTAGACACCAAGCATTCCACATTCCTGTTGAACCTGTCCTTAATTCAGAAATAACTCACACACTCTGGTCAGCCACTCAGTCACTCACTACCGAACCATATCGCTTCAGCAAACCCATCAGTTTCTTTTGTCTTTCCATTCCTCAACCTCCTAATTGCCTTGCTCATATACTTGACAGCAACTTCCACTAGCATTCTCATTTTTATGTTAACTGTATACATTCTTGTATCATATGCATGTGCTTGGAAAGTATTTTTCAAGAAATTTTTACTAATACATGTCATGATTAATTATTTTTTATTAAATGTTCATTATATGTTTTACTTTAGTATTTTAGCTCCAATACCAGCATTCAGTATTGTATCTTTATTAACTTGGCCATCTGCTTCACTAGTTCAGTCTAAGCTCATCGGTAAGTACATATGTAATTTGACAGTACCAAACAAGCCAATGTATGAAAGATTTTTAGTTGTAAATACATTAGAAATTCTGTTCTTTTATTATCCAATCCTTGTCTCCTTATTTTTCCCTCGATATTCTTCCAGGCCCCATCTCCCTAAATATTTTAGGATGTCATAAAAGTATTTAAAGTGTTTGATTTGGATAGCATGTATGAGGAGAACACTCGGAAACAGGAACTAATTACATTTTCATGCACAGCGTTCTCTCTCTCTCTCTCTCTCTCTCTCTCTCTCTCTCTCTCTCTCTCTCTCTCTCTCTCTCTCTCTCTCTTCATATAAAACTGTATGTTCTACTGCAGCCCCAGTGACACTTGTTCCTGAGTTCATTTAGTCTTAATTGCCGTAATAAACATTAGGATTGATAAACAAAATGTTTTTATGATAAGCGTGAGATAAAAATAGGTGCTCATTTCCGTTCTCAGTTTCTCCTTTATATATCCTCTTAATGTCGAAGTTTTTTCATGTTGTTTATTCATTTGACTTCTGGAATCGAGACTTGAATATTCGCCTTGATTGTTTTGATTTCAATTTATAGACTTTGGCTTCTTTCTCAATGCCCAGTTATCATTTCACATCTAGTTATGTCCCGTAGACTCGTAGAGGGGTAGTGACGTCAGTGCACCTCGCTTGGTGCACTGTAGGCATTACTTAAGGTCATTTGCAGCGTCCCTTCGGTCCCAAGCTGCGACCCCTTTTTTCCTTTTACTGTACCACCGGTTATATTCTCATTCTTTCATCTTTCCACCTTCCCCCATCAACTGTGCAGTTTTTCGTTGGGTGAGTCGGTAGAGCTGCGGACTGCCACTCGCTGGGCCGCAGTTCGTTTCCCCGGCCGGCTGATGAAGAGTTAGAGGAATTTATTTCTGGTGATGGAAATTCATTTCTCGCTATAATGTGGTTCGTATTCCACAATAAGCTGTAGGTCCCGTTGCTAAGTAACCAATTGGTTCTTAGCCACGTAAAATAAGTCTAATCCTTTTTGACTCCCAATTTCCCTTTCAATGCAACTTACTTTGGTAACCAGATTAATTTAACCGTTACAACTTATTTTGGTAATAAGATTGATTTAACCGTTACAACTTATTTTGGTAACCAGATTAATTTAATTTTCACATTTTATTTTGGTAACCAGATTAATTTTATTGTTACGACTTATTTTGGTAACCAGATTGATTTAACTTTTACAACTTATTCTGGTAACCTGATTTATTTAACCGTTATAACTTAGTTTAATTTTAACATTTTATTTTGGTAACCAGGTTAATTTTATTGTTACAACTTATTTTGGTAACCAGACTGATTTAACTTTTACAACTTATTCTGGTAACATGATTTATTTAACCGTTATAACTTAGTTTGGTAACCAATTCAACTGTTACAACTTATTTTGAGTAAAACTCTTTTATGACTTATGTGGTTTAGTTGGAAGCATCCTTGCCTTTCAATTGAAAGACCGGGGCTCAGTCCCGATGTACATCAGAAATTTATTTCTGTTCCATTCGTGATTGTTTGTTGATTAATTCTAATATATATATATATATATATGTGTGTGTGTGTGTGTGTGTGTGTGTGTGTGTGAGACATCCTATTTTACTAATTTTTTATGAATATGAGTTTGTACAGAAAGTATATTTCTCAAAGTGTGTTTAAAATCATTTGTTATGTTATTATTATTATTATTATTATTATTATTATTATTATTATTATTATTATTATTATTATTATTATTCAGAAGATGAACCTGGTTCGTATGGAACAAGTTGCAGGGGCCATTAGGTTGAAATTCAAGCTTCCAAAGAATAGTGTTTATGAGAGAAATAACAGAAGGTAATGGGAAATATATATATATATATATATATATATATATATATATATATATATATATATATATATATATATATATATATATATATATATATATATATATATATATATATATATATATATATAGATATATATAGATAGATAGATCGATAACGGAGGCAAACTTCAAAAATGCTCTGCTCTCCTACGGAATATAGGTTCTTCCCACAGCATAAATTCTTGCAGTCATTCTTTTGTTCTATTTTCGCCTAGTATCTGCCAGAGTTATATCTCA
>NC_089793.1:29727823-29735323 GCF_040412425.1 Macrobrachium rosenbergii | reverse complement strand
CTGAGAATTGATCGTTATTTCCAGTTGACGTTAAGAATTTAAATAAATATATATTGTCCCCACAGTGCCTTTTTAATTGGAGAGAGAGAGAGAGAGAGAGAGAGAGAGAGAGAGAGAGAGAGAGAGAGAGAGAGATGTTTTTGTAGACTGTCTGCACATTGATACAAGGTTCTTGTAGCGCAGAATAATTTTCACTCTCGTGACCACAGACAGAGATGAGCATTTTGTCTTTTATTGTTGAGATGAGAAGAAATGAATTTCTTTACCAAAGTCTTTGTAAAAATGAACGAGAAATATTCCGACGTTCATTTTATTTATGGTTTATGTGCGGTGCTCCTTGTATCATGCAAGTGTACATGTTTGGCCTTTTTCCTTTAATGACAAACGTATCTGATTTTCGGTGGATTTCTTCTCACGAGAGGTAGAACCTCGTAGCCAGGAGAGGTTTATTAACTACGCTACCAATAACCTGAAGAAAATAAAGTAAAAAATATGCAAGCCTTTTTTTTTAAATCACACGAGTCATGAACATTTTATGTCCAGTGATAATGTTCCATTTTTCTGTTTCATTTGCCGATGTAAGTCATGAACATTTTATGTCCAGTGATAATGTTCCATTTTTCTGTTTCATTTGCCGATGTAAATTTGTACCATGTTTATATACTATGATTTTCTCATTGAAAAACGGAAAAAGATTGCAGATGAAAATTTATAAAGGTTGATAGAGCAGTGTAGTGGTGATCGTGAACTCATTATTTAAAAAATCAAAATTGTACTTCCTTCATTCATTTATCCCGTTTTCTCTTTTGGACTTTTAACAGTTTTTGTTCTTCTGTCCTATTCCTCTTATTAATAATTTTCCAGCTTTACACCTAGTTGCTCTCTTGTGCTCCAATTTGTCACTTGATTTCCCTCCTTAATTGAGTTGTGTCCGCTTTGTTTGCTGGGAGAAAAAAAAAATTTATGTGTACAGAATATTTCGTTTCCTTCCCTTGGAAATTTCATTTCATGAATTTCAACTGTAATATTTGGGTCCGCCTCCTTTTATCTGATTTATATTCTCTCTCTCTCTCTCTCTCTCTCTCTCTCTCTCTCTCTCTCTCTCTCTCTCTCTCTCTCTCTATATGCTCGTTGAACGAACGAAAAAGAAAATTACACAGAAAAATCATTGGCTCTCTCTCTCTCTCTCTCTCTCTCTCTCTCTCTCTCTCTCTCTCTCTCTCTCTCTCTCTCACTACCTGCTCGTTACCGCTATATCGTAAACAACCCCCCCCCCAAAAAAAAAAATACATAGAAAAAGCATGGAAAAACCATTCGTGTTTTTAATGCATTATTATTATTATTATTATTATTATTATTATTATTATTATTATTATTATTATTATTATTATTATTATTATTATTATGTACCCTATTTATATGGAACAAGCCCACAGGGGCCACTGACTTGAACTTCAAGCTTCCAAAGAATAATGGTATTCATTAGAAAGAAGTAACAGAAGGTAATGGGAAATACAAAAAGAAGGGATCACGTACTAAAAAGAAAAAATAAATTAACAAATAGGTATATATATATATATATATATATATATATATATATATATATATATATATATATGTATGTGTGTGTGTGTGTGTGTGTGTGTGTGTGTTCCTACTATGATCTCTTCTAAATAGCCCCTCCACAACCTTTCAAATATGTAAAAAATTTGAAGGATTGTTTCTCTCACTATTATTTATTTATTTTAAACTGTGCAGTTGCCACTTACATCATTTATTGCGGTAAATGATGAGGACACTGAATCCGAATACCATGTGTACTGTATTTTCTTCCAGCCGCTTTCATTATCACCATTTCCTTCTCGTAGATTTTGTTCTCAAGCATTATCGGAAAGGTGCTCTTGTGTCTTCGTACTAAACAAAGGTCAAATGTCGCCCTCGCCATGCTTCAAATAATTTTTAACAAATGACATCATACTTGACATTGTCTGTCCATTACGTGAAAGCTCTGCTAAACCTATTATTTTCTTCACCCCCTCGCAGATCTAAACCAGAACCTCTCTGCAGAGCCCTGTTGGGAAAACCCTCAAATATTCCTTATCAGAAAGGAGGAAACCCCTCAAATATTCCTTATCAGAAAGGAGGAAAACCCTCAAATATTTCTTATCAGAAAGGAGGAAAACCTCAAATATTCATTATCAGAAAGGAGGAAAAGCCTCAAATATTCCTTATCAAAAAGGGGGAAAACCCTCAAATATTTTTCATCAGAAAGGAAGAAAATCTCAAATACTCCGTATAAGAAAGGAGGAAAACCTCGGATATTCCTTAGGAGGAAAAGCCTCAAATATTCCTTATCATAAAGGGGAAAAACTCTCAAATATTTTTCATTAGAAAGGAAGTAAATCTCAAATATTCCCTATAAGAAAAGAGGAAAACCCTTAGATATTCCTTATCAGTAAGGAGGAAAACCCTCAAATATTCCTTATTAGAAAGGAGGAAAACAGCCAAATATTCCTTATCAAAAAGGAGAAAAATCCTTAAACATTCTTTATCAGAAAGGAGGAAAACCCTCAAATATTCATTATCAGTAAGGAGGAAAATCCTCAAATATTCATTATCAGAAAGGAGGAAAACCTCAGATATTCCTTATCAGAAAGGAGGAAAATCCTCAAATATTCCTTATCAAAAAGGAGGAAAACCCTCAAACATTCCTTATCAAAAATGAGGAAAACCCTCAAATATTCCTAATCGAAAAGGAGTAAAACCCTTAAATATACATTATCAGAAATGAGGAAAATCCTCAAATATTCTTTATCAGAAAGGAGGAAACCCCTCAAATATTCCTTATCAGAAAGGAGGAAAGCTCTCGGATATTCCTTATCAGAAAGGAGGAGAACTCTCAACTATTCCTTATCAGAAATTAGGAAACCCCTCAGATATTCCTAATCAAAAAGGAGGAAAATCCTTAAATATTCCTTATCAGAAAGGAGGAAAACCCTCAAATATTCTGTATCAGAAAAGAGGAAAACCCTCAGATAATCCTTATCAAATAGGAGGAAAGCCCTCAATATTCATTATCAGAAGGAGGAAAACAATCAAAAAGGAGGAAAATCCTCAGATATTACCTATCAAAAAGGAGGAAACCCTCAAATATTCATTATCAGAAAGGAGGAAAACCCTCAAATATTCTTTATCAGAAAGGAGTAAAACCCTCAAATATTCCATATCAGAAAGGAGGAAAAGCCTCAAATATTCATTATCAGAGAGGACGAAAAGCCTCAAATATTCATTATCAGAGAGGAGGCAAAGCCTCATTTATTCCTTATCAAAAAGGAGGAAAACCCTAAAATATTCTTTATCAGAAAGGAGGAAAATCCTCAAATATTCCTTATCAGAAAGGAGGAATACCCCCAAATATTCCTTATCAGAAATTAGGAAAGTCCGCAAATACTCCTTATCAGAAAGGAGGAAAACTCTCAAATATCCCTTATCAGAAAGAAGGAAAATCCTCAAATATTCTTTATCAGAAAGGAGGAGGAAAACCCTCAAATATTCATTATCAGTAAAGAGGAAAATCCTCAAATATTCCTTATCAGAAAGAAGGAAAAACCTCAAATATTCCTCATCAAAAAGGAGGAAAACCCTCAAACATTCCTAATCAAAAAGGAAGAAAATCCTTAAATATTCCTTATTAGAAATGAGGAAAATCCTCGAATATTCTTTATCAGAAAGGAGGAAACTCCTTAAATATTCCTTATCAGAAAGGAGGAAAACCCTCAGATATTCCTTATCAGAAAGGAGGAAAACCCTCAGATATTCCTTATCAGAAAGGAGGAAAACTCTCAAATATTCCTTATCAGAAATAAGGAATACCCTCAGATATTCCTAATCAAAAAGGAGGAAAATCCTCAAACATTCCTTATCAGAAAGGAGAAAACCCTCAAATATATTTTATCAGAAAGGAGGAAAACTCTCAGATAATCCTTATCAAAAAGGAGGAAAACTCTCATATGTTCATTATCAGAAAGGAGGAAAACCCTCAAATATTCCTTATCAAAAAGGAGGAAAACCCTCAGATATTACTTATCAAAAAGGAGGAAGGCCCTCAAATATACATTATCAGAATGGAGGAAAACTCTCAAATATTCTTTATCAGAAAGGAGTAAAACCCTCAGATATTCCTTATCAGAAAGGAGGAAAAACGTGAAATATACCTTATCAGAAAGAAGGAAAACCCTTGAATATTCCTTATCAGACAGGAGGAAAATCCTCAAATATTCCTTATCAGATAGGAGGAAAATCGTCAAATATTCCTTATCACTAAGCAGGAAAATCCTTATGTATTCCTTATGAAAAAGGAGGAATACCCTCAAATATTCCTTACCAAAAAGGAGGAAAGCCCTCAAATGTTCCTTATCAGACAGTAGGAAAACCTCAAATATTCCTCATCAGAAAGAAGGGACCCCTTAAATATTCAGTATCATGAAGGAGGAAAACTTTCAAATATTCCCTATCAGAAAGGAGGAAAACCCTCAAATACTCCTTATCAGAAAGGGGGGAAACACCTCAAATATTCCATATCTGAAAGGGGGAAAACCCTCAGATATTCCTTATCAGAAAGTAGGAAAGTATTGCTTATCTAATGATGTAATTTATGGACAATATAAGACTCTTATACTCTCTTAAATTACGTTCAGTTTTCCAAAGTCCTATCTCAGTCATTAACTGATTCTGCTGCTATTTTTCACGAAAAGTTGGTAACGAGGAGATGAGAGAGAGAGAGAGAGAGAGAGCAACAAAAGTTAGGTAACGACTTAATTCAAGTATTCAAGCTGAAATTCATAAAATGGAATTTTGAGAAGTAGAATTAATTCTTTTGTAACTATTTTTTTTCCAGCCTACAAAACCGACACAACTCAATTAAGGGGGAAATCAAGTGACAAAATGGAGCAAAAGAGCGGAACTATTTGTAAATTTGGAGACTATTAATGAGAGAAAGAGTAGAAAAAATAATCAAAGAGAAAATTTAGCTAAATTTAAATTCTGAAAAATGGAAAAACCTAATTTAGTTATTTGTAATTTATAACCGAGTATGTAATAATCAGTGGAATCATATTAGTTTCCTTTATTTTATAGCATTCTCAAGCATTATCCATGTTTTTTAAATCGAGTTTATTAGGGCATATTACATTCAGAAGGCAAATAAAAAAAAGGAGAGAATTTCTCGGAAGTTGAAGCTATTATGACCGAGGCAAATTAAAGCCATTTATGACATTTAAGCCCTGACTGAAACTGGAGAAGTGAAGGGAGTACATTCGGGAGGGCCTAGGTGTCACCCTGATTGATGTGATGGATTTATGAATGGGTGGCTCCGTTTCTGGGGTAAAAAAAAATTTTTGAAATGTAGTCTTCATGAGTGCATATCATGGATCTCGAGAATTTTTTTTATAGACATGAGGCGTTATAGCGTAGAGAGAGAGAGAGAGAGAGAGAGAGAGAGAGAGGAAGGTGTTTCCCAACAGGAAAAGTCAGCAATAATCTATTAAAGATTTGACTGCAAGAGGAATGAGTGGCAGTCGATTATAATTCATAAGTTCGAGAGGGGAAGAAACGCCAGGAAAAGATTTTTCCTGAACTCTGAAAATGGAGAAGCAAATTTTGGTGTAACTTTTGATTTGATGTTTACTCAGTTTTTCTTTAAATATTATTCACTCTCTAAAGACTCATGTAATCCACCATTTTCACATATTTCTGGGAATAATTTGTGTTGGTAAAACGGATTGCACTCATGCATGGTCACCTAAAATGGAGCAGCACAATTTGGTGTAACTAATATGATTTGATTTGTAATGAATTTTTCTTTAAATATGTCTCACTTTCTAATGGCTCATGTAATCACGCTTTCTCGCAGAATTCTGGCACAATTTCTTTAATGTAGAACCAAACCATAGCGAACATTATTTTTGTGTTGTTAAAACGGATTGCACTCAAATATGCTCACAATTCCTTTTGTTAAAACTGCAGTAGTACTTCCCTGCCTGAGGCTGTAAATAATTCATCACCATGATCAGACCAGTTCATTACAAAGTTTTCAGAATTATCCTACACTCATCAGTGACTCCATGACGTATCTCCAGAAATTCACATGCTTTCATCAGTCTCGTTCCCTATAATACCATTAAACAAAGATCTAGTCTTTGTATTTATGAGCCGACGGTAAATATCAGCAGCCAGTATCACTGAGGCCCCTACCTTGCCTCTGATTGGGTAATGTTTTTGAATTGTAACCAATGGTGGATGCTGAGCATGGGCTTCCACCAATTACGGTTAGCTTCAGGGATATCGGATGCGGATATTTACGTTAACTCTGAAAAAAATAAATAAAAAAAGTTATACAGTTATTCGTATAACCGTCTTAATAATTATTTTTTATTATATTTCTTTTTCCATTGATTCTTTCGCAATGTTATAATTTCCTTCTCTCTCACATTTCTTCCTCCCTCCTTGGGTATCTCAGTAATGACATGTACTGTAAACTTGCTTATACTGCTCCCAGCGCATTTGCAAGTTCTCTCCCGTGCAGCCCTTCGAATTTATCATCGTTTCGCTCCTCCACCCTGTCATTTCCTCTCTTCCTCGTTCATTACATGCACTGTTGCACGACTCATTCTATTGTGAGGACTATGTTTTTTTTTTCCTATCATCCTTTTATAATGCATTTTCAGCACTGAGCTTTCACCTTCCCCCTCCCCCCCTCTAAAAGCGCGTCTTTCCGTCGTCAGAAGCTTCGCCGCTTTCCTTCAGTCCGCGCTGAATGCTCTTCACAGCATTTGCTGCTGTGTTTCCCCGTCATTCTGTTTATTTTCTCGGGGCACGAGAGCCCTTGATGTTTCGGACGCAATCCATTATTCTCTTTGACGCTCCGAGAGGGACGGGAGGGGGAGGAGGAAGAGGAGGTAGCACCGCCTGTATCTCCAATGTAGAGGCTTTGCGTGATGCTTTCTCGGGACACATTACCTTCTCTTTGATTCACTTTTTTTTATCTTTATTTTTTATTTTGGGTAGTTCTTGATACAAGCGTAGCACTGTTCGTAATTAGTGAAAACTGGCTGTATGTGATGAGAAAGTACACTTGTAAGTGCAAGTAAATGTAGTCGTGTGTATTATTATTATTATTATTATTATTATTATTATTATTATTATTATTATTACTTTAGATAATCTAAATTATCATGATGTCGAATTTAGGTTAGTCAGAGCTGAAATACACATATAAAGCTATTAATTTTATCGGGTTGTTTTAGTAAACAATAAAATAGTTTCCAATTCATATACATCTGATCGTGGTCCATATTTTGTATGGTTCCATGTAAGATATGAACCATAAAAATCGTGAAAAATATTATCAGATTTTCCATAATAATCATATGATAATATTGAACCTGAAAATGTATAAAAATGAGAAATTTTCTCTCTTACTATTAGCAATGTTATAAGGTG
>NC_089793.1:29702823-29717823 GCF_040412425.1 Macrobrachium rosenbergii | reverse complement strand
TTTTAAGCTCTTCATTAGAAAAATGTACAGACTTTTGAGGTCGTTTCTCATCAGTCTTTGATTCCTTTCTCTTTGAATTACACTTTTCCCGCTCAAGTCGCTCTAATGAAAATTTTTCCACATTTAAAAGCTGCATATTTGAGTTGCATTTCGTTGGGTGCATTGGGATTTATTTTCAACACTGCCAAAAGTTACCAGTAAGTAATACAAAGTAATTCATTGGTATGTAAAAGCCCTGAATTGGCTGCCAAAATTAAACGTGCTGTCATCCTTCACATAGAAAAAAAAAAATACAGCGGGAAAGAAACCTACCTTTCAAATTAACGGTCTTGTTCCATGTACTTGGCAGACACCTTTTGAAGTGTTCATTGGCATTCAAAATTCCCGGTATCAAAATGGAAATCAAGAATACATTTCAAATGGTACATTTTACGTTATTTCCCCTTTTTCCTTTGAGGGAGTGGGAGAAATATTGGACTGGATTTCAGTTCTTTTCTTTTATTCTTTCTCACTTCTCTTTGTATTTTCACAGGTACTGTGCTGAATTTTGTTTGCCTCTCCCCTTTTTTCCTCTTTGTACCTTTTTCTCAATTTGATTTTTTTTCTATTTTTTAGTTTTCCCGTAAACATTTTCCATCATCTGGCGGCAGACGTGAACAAATAGGAAATTCTTCTTTGGTTTATAAAGTTATTCACAAGAGTAGAATAGTCAGAATCATCATTATTGATTTATTATCTTATTTTTTTTTTATTTTTAAGAAGCGAGATCTCTTCTTTCTGTATTTCCCTTTACCTCTTCTTACTTCTTCCAAATGAACACCATATTCTTTGGAAGCTTGAATTTGAAGTCAATAGCCCCTTTGGTGGGCTTCCAAATGAACACCATATTCTTTGGAAGCTTGAATTTCAAGTCAATAGCCCCTTTGGTGGGCTTGTTCCATGTGAATAGGGTTCACACCTCCTGAATAATAATAATAATAATAATAATAATAATAATAATAATAATAATAGTAATAATAAACAACTCATTGTTTAATAACGATTTGAGTGGTCTCGAGAATGCAGTAATGCTGCACTCAAGAGAAACAATCATAGATTTAGGAAGGAGAGAAACTTACGTGAATATTATATAAATAAAAGGGCTGTTCACCCCTTACCAGGTAATTCCACCCATGTTTAAGAAGGGATTTACGGGTGCCATAAAATCCTCTTCTGAGGCCACGGTTGTTTACTCTTTTCAGAGCTTACAGCGGTTGAAAAGAGCAGCGTTGTGCCAATTACGTTAATGTAATCGCTGTGTTTGAAAATGCTTAACTGTGGGATGAGTCTGAACTTTTGTGCCACATCCTCTAAGTAAGTTATTAGACTCGGAGAGAGAGAGAGAGAGAGAGAGAGAGAGAGAGAGAGAGAGAGAGAGAGAGAGAGAGAAATGGATTTGCAAAACATTTGCATTCACACATTCCTGTCATACATGCTTACGATTACATATAACCAACTCGGTACTCAAACAATCGCACACTTACATACAGAGAACACACATACTCGTATGCGTAGAGAGAAGGATGGAAGTAAAAAGAAATGCTGTAATATATATATATATATATATATATATATATATATATATATATATATATATATATATATATTTATTATATATATATAGTATATATATATATATATATATATATATATATATATATATATATATATACTGGGAGAGAGTATATTTATATATCCATCCCCCTCTGTGTCCCACAGATAAGAACTCAAAATTTCTGAACAAAAGAACTTCTCGGTTAACTCCTAGGCTAGCTTTAGTGGCGGGAAGGAAGATGTTTGCCAGAATTTGAACTCACGTAGGCCTGAGAAACCCCCACACGTCACCTGACCTGGGGTAGCACAATGACACACCTTAGCTTTCCCTTTGCCCTCCATCACGTGATTTGTAGGTGCGGCTCGACTGTTAAAGCGCTAAGGGACGAAACAGGCTGTGGGTAGACTAGAGCTTAACCTTAAGTCCCTAACGGTAAGACCTATTTTCCATACCCCCTTTTGCTGGCTGTGTGACTTTTTGCAGATGACTGATGCCCGAGATTGGAAGCCAGCACAAAAAGGGAGCGCTTTCGCCTCGAAAAGGACACACTCCAGTCCGTACCTAGCTAGCAGCGCATGCAGTCGCGCCTTCCATTTTCTTCTTCCACTGTTGGCGGCTGATGAATCCGGATGGCCAAGCCCCCACATGTTCAGAGCTCAAAACATCAACAGGCATAAGGTGTCAGAAGCAGTTAGTCTTCAGGCCAGTCTGTTTCTCTCCATAAATTTCTCTCTTATATTTTCCGAATTTTCCCTTTTCCTTCTCCTAAATAAGGACCCTTTTGTTAAGCCCAATCTACCGAAAGCAGTCCATAACTCGCCCCATGACTTGTCCTAAACGCAATTTAATTCAATTCAGTGATCAGCATTAGATTATTCCACCATAGTGTTAACCAAGGGCAAATAACATAAACTGATCCATTACCTCCATAGTGCATAATTTTTCATGTGAGAGAAATTCTTTGTACTAGAACGCTAATCCTGGATTCATTTTCCAGGAGTCCTCGCTACTCTTCTGCTCAGTCGACCCCGCCTTGTGAATCAAATCATCTTAGGAGTACTGCCATTTTGATAACCAAGAAAGTCTGGAAAGCAGTCCCCCCATTGTGCACAAGAGCCAGTTAACTGAGATTAATTCAAGCCTTATTGCACTTTCTAATTAGAGACGTGCTATTCACGTCCTTGTAATTTCCATGTTTTAATTTTAATTTACTGCTGGATCCTCAGTTCCAGATTCATTTTTTGATTGCTTCATGTGTAAATAAATTCATTGTAATGTAACCAGTGACTCATTTCCCTTGGCGACCTTCCATTCTCTAATTCAATTGTTGAAAATAAGGTAAGTCAGCACCCATCCCTTCATTTTTTGTTACATTTTGGTGTCCTCTGTTGGCCCCTTTGGCAGTGCGTAGATTTAAAAAAAACTCCTTGCATTCCTCCAACGAGACCCAATCTGTAAGAATATATATTATAATTACGGTACAGTAAGTATCCCTCATGTCAGCATTTATTTTTCCCAATCCATTCGGGTCAAAACTTGAAACCTTTTCGCGTGTTGCATGAATGGATAAGTCCTTCACTTTCACGGCATACATTGTACATTTAGTCACACACACACACACACACGCATTCCTGGGTGTGGACATAAAGAGGGATTGTAGCAAATATGTAGATTTATGCGACTTCGTCTCCTTCATTTTTTTCCTCCTGCGTTCGGGAAGCTTTGTTTAAAATGAAATAGGATGCATCGTGCATAATTTTTTTTTTCTTTTTGGGGTGCAAAAGTCGAGGGAGATTTTTGATGAGGTAGTTTTGTCTGGAGTGTACTTATTCCAGGGAAGAAGTTTGTCAGAACTTACATTTCTAATGCTATTATTTAAAAAATACTCATAGAAGCAAGTCTTGAATATGAGAACAAAATCCACAGTTGTGCATGTGTACAAATATACTGAGAATTACATACGTATAGCTTTATTTCTAAATATATTACTGTGGATTTGTTTCTACATTTTAAGACTATTGCTACTATGGGTATTTTTAAATTAATATCATTAGTAATATGTACGTCCCTGCCAAAGTATAACCCTGAAATAAGCTACACTGGGACAAAACACCTCGTGATATAAAAAAAAAAAATTCAAATAGCAAAACATGATATTGCTCGAAACATCTACGATGAATTTTGCATAATTCATGAAAACGGTTCAGAAAGTAGAAATGTAGGAAAACAAAAGGTATTTATAGTAAAGCCGACCTTTGTGCCTGGCACTGAAGTAAGCATAGCAAAGGCGGATTTAAAAGCGAGAGAAAAAGGGATGTATACTAAAGAGAATGAATTCGTTGGTTTGCTGGTACTCGTGAATCCAGAGTATGAGTTAACCCTGCATGAAATTTGTTTTGTAGGGGTGAGGTAAGACGACGGGAAAACACAGATGTAAACTAAAGTTAGTGGCAAAATAGAGGACAGTTTTATCCACAGTAATTTGGAGGTACGCCACCGGCATTATGTGAATGAAACAGAGCATTTATATTGATTAAAATTCCAGACTGAAATTCCATCTGTCAGTGAGCCTCAAGTAAACCAGGATACCAGTATATAATAATAATAATAATAATAATAATAATAATAATAATAATAATAATAATAATAATATCAACTGTAGTTAGAGAACACGCGGGAAGCATTATGGAAATGAGATGTAACGCTAATACTGACTAAGATTCCAGACTGCAATTCGATCTATCAGTAAATCTTTTTCAATCTGTGAGAGCCCACGGCAGATTTCGGTCTGACAACAGGAAAGCAGGCGCTAGGCATTGACTTTTTTGTGGAAGATGGCATTCAGCCACAAATCCCGCCCCACCCTCCCACCCTCCCTGTCAAAAAAACAAAAACCACCACAACTTTCAAAAAAAAACCCCTTTTCCTGCAAGGGAGAAGTTTGATAGACTTGTCTCCGAGTGTACCAACTTGTTTTTTCCATTTTTTTTGAAACCCGCGTCGACACTAATTTTTTCTAATGCTTCACTGCTTACACATCACTTTTTTCAGAGTATGAATTATTATTCATCCATAAGCCTATTAATAATTATATTGAGATGCTTATTTACGTCAGATGAATGGAATGAGAATGATTGCAACGGTACGAACTGCGTAGGTGCAAAGTTCGACCATTTTGTAATTTGTAAAGACATGGTACTTCTGTGATTTTCATTGACTTGTGGTTTTGTTCACTTTAAAACAGATATTTTTATTTGTAGGCAATCTTTGTTGTGGTCATAATCTGATAAGCAGACCACGCAGAAATGTTTATAGCCGCGTGTGTAGCGAGCAGTATTAAAAAATTCTTAGTCTCAGTCACGTTTCCATTTCTTAATAAAAAAAAAAAAAATAACTGTTTTGCTCAAGCTGTGAGCTAAAGGTATATTTTGAAAGAAATGATGTAATGCAGCGTTAATGACTCAAGATGCTGTTGTACATCAAAGGGTATTGCAATGACTGTGTCAGAATGATCTTGATATCAATATGCTTTTGAGCAGTAATGCCTTACTCAGGGATGGATACGAAATTATACATTTACGAATAATTGTATATTGTTTGTAGGTTATGACACGAACTCTAATTGAATCATTACTTATATACGAACATTGAATAAATACATACACACAAACACACACACACACACACAATAATAATTATATATATATATATATATATATATATATATATATATATATATATATATATATATATATATATATATATATATATATATCCTTAACTCTCTCTCTCTATCCCTGTTGCTACAAAGTTGTTTTTTTCCATTTATTGTAGATACTGTCCTCTCTCTCTCTCTCTCTCTCTCTCTTCTCTCTCTCTCTCTCTCTCTCTCTCCCCTGTTTCAGAGTTGCTTTTATTTCTGCCAATTGTAGATACTGTTACAATAATAGTTTCATTTAGGGCAACAACTGTGTAACATCTGTCTGTCTATCTCTTCCCACATTGACCTTTCACCCATTCGAGAGAACGGACATGTCTACTCGCATCTCTGGAGGTTAAGCCTCTCACCTCCTCCTCCTCCTCCTCCTTTTTCTTCTTCTTCTTCTTCCTCCTCTTCTTTTTCTTGATCTAGATGAGGGCAGTACGTTATCCGTCGGTTCTACTCACGGTGTAATGTGTAGCGTTCTCGCCTACCAAGGAGGGACCCAGGGATCAACTCCTGATTGAGTGTGTCTTTTAACCTAAGTTAAGTATATCTTAGTTTAACCAGACCACTGGGCTGGTTAACAGCTCTCCTAGAGCTGGCCCGAAGGATTAGACTTATTTTTACGTGGCTAAGAACCAACTGGTTACCTAGCAACGGGACCTACAGCTTATTGTGGAATCCGAACCACATTATGACGAGAAATGAATTTCTATCACCAGCAATAAATTCCTCTAATTCTTCATTGGCGGCTCGGAGAGTCGAACGCTGGGCCAACAGCGTGCCAGTCGAAAGCAGTAAATTACGTACATGTCTGTTAGAAGACTGTTGTGGGTCGTAATCAGCTCTAGAATCTCATCCCAGAACACTCTCTCAGAATTGGACGCTAATCTCTTTTAACGTAACTCCTTCAAATAGTAAACGGCGTATGGGGTCGAAAAGTAGCCTATTGTTACTCAATTACCAATAAGTCGTATTGCCAAAAATAAAAACAAATCGAGTTTTCTGAACAGCCGCTGCAGCGTATAATCAAGGCCACCGAAAATAGATCAATCGTATGGTGGTCTCGGTATAATTCTGTATGAGCCACGGCCCATGAAACTTTAACCACGGCCCTGTGGTGGCATATCCTAAATCGTTGCCAGGAGCACGATTATGGCTAAATTTAACCTTAAATAAAATAAAAACTATCGAGGTTAGAACGCTGCAATTTGGTATGTTTGATGACTGGAGAGTGGTTGATCAACATACAATGTGCAGCCCTCTAGCCTCAGTAGTTTTTAAGATCTGAGGGCGGAGAGAAAAAGCGTGGACAGAAAAAAGTGCGGACAGAAAGACAAAGCCGGCACAATAGTTTTCTTTTACAGAAAACTAAAAGGGTGGTTCTATATACGAGTAAATCAGTCACTGTCCTATTCAGCCTATAACCACTAAATCAAAGATAAGCCAGTATTGTCGAGAAGATTCCCAATGACTTGGAATATTTATGCAGTGTGTTCCAGGGCTGAGGAGCACGTAGAATGGTCTTTTGTACCTCTGGGAGCCCCTGGCTTGGAGGAAACGCGCCTAAATAGTGGATGAGCCACGTCCCTTATGACCAACAGTTGTCACACCTTTCCTTCTGTAGGTTACCGAGAAATGAAACATATCACTCTCGGCACCTCTCGTGGTGTGGGTATAACCAAATGGCTTAGTCATATATGTTTACATATACACACACATCCAGTTTTTAATGCTTTGGGATGGGGTTGCAATCCCCCCCATCCTGTATCTTGAATCCAGCATCGTCTCGTTATTTACTGAATGACAATCTCACAATTCTTTGTTAAGCCTTTGTTGCTCACAGATGATTGCAACGTTTGGTTAAGGTCCTCACTCAGCAGTAACATCTTAGAAGATCGTTGATTAATCCAAGTGAGGTAAATTAATCTCTGTAGCGTTGTTACTGGTACTAAACCCTTTTTTTTTTTTTTGCTAATTAATTGTTTGTGCAGTGTTTGTGTCGAGAAGGAATGCAGTGGTAAGATATGTGGAGATCTGTAAAAGTTAAGTGGTTACGAGGATAACGTAATGAACAGATATCTCGAGGTATGCTGCGATGGTTTGGTCATATAAAGAGAATGGAGGGTGACATATTGATGATATGTTGTGGAACATTGGGAGTACACAGGAGAGACAGATGTAAAGATTGCATGATAGATGTAGTGGAAAAGGTAACGGAACAAAGGGCCTTAATATCCAGAATGGGCTGGGCTCTGGGATAGGCTGCTGATGAGCCTTTTGTTGGGGTTTGGGGGGGGGGCATGAAATGACCGATATTGTGGAAGTTTTCAGGAGGTTAATCCGCCATTCAGCAGTGAAGGTGTGAATATGACAGTGATGGTTGTCGGGGTCTTTTCAGTAGTCATCCCTTGCTAGGAGAAACTGCTCAACATAATATGATATACTGTATGTATATATATATATATATATATATATATATATATATATATATATATATATATATATATAGTATATATATATATATATATATATATATATATATATATATATATATATATATATATATATATAGTGTGTGTGTGCGTGCCTGTGTACTAATCCCCTACCAAAGCCTGTTCCGCTCTAAGTTCAATAAAACTCAATATGAATATATATATTAATCTCGGAAAAATTAAAGTAATACGCCCGAGTAATTCAACAGGGAAACAAGAAGTGCATTAATCCAGTCACCTGTATTCTTACACCTGTACACTATTCTCTGTAACGCTTCACCAAAAGCTGAACTGAGATCAACGGGGGACTGAAACAAAACCAGGATTATCTTCAATCATATGGATAATCCCTTATTGAATGGCAGCGCCCCAAAACCCATCAGATTATATGAACCAAACAGGAGAGGGTTTTTTTTTTTTAACCCTTCAGATCTCCATCTCCCTTCGTGTAAAACAATAAGACAAATTGTCCAGTATATTGCCCCTCGCTTGTCGTTTGCGATTAATCCAATATTCCTTAATCAGTCTCTCAGTCTTTCCTTTCCTTTAGCAAGAGTAAACCCGTCCCCTGACGGGAGCCAAGTGATGTTCCAAATGTCAAGGTGAAGTCAGCTGGATGTGTTGACGTTTGTCGTTAAATTTGTATGTATGTATGTATGTATGTATGTATGTATGTATGTATGTATGTATGTATATATATATATATATATATATATATATATATATATATATATATATATATATATATATATATATACTAGGTAATATTAGATATATAGATTGATATATAGAGATAGATTTATGTGTATAGATAATATGTATAGATATGAGTGTGATATATACTAGTTAAATCAATGTAGACAGGGCATGCTTTTGTTATGATAAGTTATAGATATATATATATATATATATATAATATATATATATTCTATTTATATATATATATATATATATATATATATATATATATATATATATATTTGTATATGTATTTATGTGTGTGTGTAGAGTAGAGAGAGAGAGACGTATGCGAAAATAAGGAGGGCATGTTCAGCCCTTGAATGGGTGAACGCCGAAGAGATGCAAGATTTCGTACATTGCCCATTTTGACATCATCAGGAAAGCCCCGTAGGTGAGCAGTGGTGTCAGTGCACTGCAGGCATTATTTAAAGGTTCTTTGCAGCGTCCCCTCGGCCCCTAGCTTCAACCCCTTTCATTATTTTTACTCTATCTCCGTTCATATTTTCTTTCTTTTTTCTTACTTTCCACCCTCACCTAATAATTGATTCATAGTGCAACTGCAAGGTTTTCTTCCTGTTACACCTTTCAGACCTTTTACTGTCAATTTCTCTTTCAGAGCTGAATGACCTCATAGGTCCCAATGCTTGGCCTTTGGCCTAGATTTCATATTCCATTCCATTCCATTCCATCAGCAGGAAAGAGCGCAGGATAGTTTCTCCAAATGAGACTATCCTTCATTTTCCCTTTATGAGAACCGTTTATCAAGATAGGCAAGTTTTCATTGACAACAATTTGTTCTATAAAGTTTAAAATTTAAGAAAGCGTTTCATCATCTTTACTTTTTTGTGTAGATCAGAGTTGGTCCTTTTCTGAATTCATCCACGTGCTTAACTCTTCCAGCTCCAGTCATTCTTTCTAAAATGGCTTATGTCTTTTTCACGCAGAGTATGCGCTAAACCCCAAACACCAGTAACTTCATCCATCGTCCTTTTTCAAAGCCACCCTCCAAAGGCTTTTTCCGGACCTTGTATATAAGTATTTCGAAAGCGAGATGATTCCAGAGTTCTCTTGGCGGATGGCAAACTCTTCACACCCACGATAATGCTGCGTAAATATGAGATCTTGTACCCTCGGCAAACTCTTGGGTGAATCGTCACACCTGTTTCAGTGGTGTTTCAGTGGAGTTCGAGGTCTTCATGTTTCTTAAATGTTACAGGAATACGTGAAATATAACCTAATGCATCGAGCGGAGAGGGATTTTCGTCAGGTAGAAAGTAAAGGGACGTTCCTCTTGGTTAAATTAATTGAAAGGGCAGGTTTCTTGTTGCTTGATGTCTACTAAACTTTCCACATTGGAAGTTAACGTACGTATTTAGAACAAGGAGATGGTTATGAGAATTTATCTCTGAGGCGGATATTAAAGTTTGCAAAGTTGAAGTAAGCCTTGATTTTCTAAATGTTGTCATGCAGTTATGAAAACGTACTTACTGTGAATTGATGTACTGTGCTTAATGAAATGTGTTATTGAGTCACGCGCTCGTATTTTTAGAAAAATATAATATGGAACAACATAAAATCATTCAAAATATCACTTTAACAATTAAAAAATGCGCTGAAGTTTGTTCGGCACAATCGAGTTTTCTGTACAGCTGCTACAGCGCATAATCAAAACCACCGAAAATAGATCTATCTTTCGGTGGTCACGGTATAATGCTGTATGAACCGCGGCCCATGAAACTTTAACTACGGCCCGGTGGTGGCCTATCCTATATCGTTGCCAGAAACATGATTATGGCTAACTTTAACCTTAAATAAAAATGAAAACTACTGAGGCTAGAGCGCTGCAATTTGGTATGTTTGATGATTGGAGGGTGGATGATCAACATACCAATTTGCAGCCTTCTAGCCTCAGTAGTTTTTAAGATCTAAGGGCGGACAGAAAAAGTGCGGACAGAATAAAGTGCGGACGGACAGACAAAGCCGGCACAATAGTTTTCTTTTACAGAAAACTAAAAATAGAAATAATCAAAGTAACAACCTCAGTTTCACGTCTGTATTTCACACTGTTGATATAAGATTATTAGGTATAAAATTCATTGTTATACAACTATACATGAATTTTTAAATAAGTTATATCGCCCAAAGATCGAAATACCAACTTGGCCAAAAAGGGCTACATAGGGGAAGGGACTTACATTAAGAACAGTGGAGCAGTGGGTGAAATTGAACTTGTCGAAAAGGAGCATTAAAACATTTTGCTTGAGGGAAAGGGAAGGGCTGGTCACTGATTAAATGAATTACCCAAATTAAGTCTTACTAAGAAGACAAACGTAATCTCGAGTGACATGCCAAAAAGGGATACATGAAATCAGCATAAAGCTTTGATGAATAGACTGAAGAAAGGGACTTACAACAGCTAAACAAAACCCTTATAGCTCTGAAGCATTATTATCTAATAGTTCCACGTATCTGCTCTCTCAAAGACAATAGCGATATAATCCGAGCACGAGAATTGTGTATAGAAATGACAGGTAGTAAATTACATTCTTTATCGAGCAGAATCAAAGAATTGATTACTCGATAAATTTGGCAAAACAGCAATTCGCATTTTCAATGGAAATATATTAATAGTTTTCATAAATTTTTGCGTCCTCAGCAGATAGTATCAAGTTTCCCATTATTGGCGACAGGAGTAAAAAATATTATTTTTGCTGTAAAGATAACGCGAGAATTTTTAATTAGGCCGATGGCTTTAAACCCGGCTTCAAGTATAAACGTATATGGTCGACATTCCTAATCAGGAGCACTAGCTCAGGCTACATATTAACATATTGCATTCGCGTATGATAAACGTATTCAAGAAAGTCCTCCAAATTCGTCACATTAAACGTAGGGCTTTGAAAATGAATCATCAAGAGGAATCTCTGCAAATCCAAAAATATTTGTGAGTCAGCGTCATCGTCGTACTCGACGGGGGTCGGGGGCGGCCGGAGGACGGATGTTGCGTGTGGGGAAAAATCTCCTTTGCATAATGTAAATATCAACAGCATTCGAAAACCTGCATACCCAGATTAAGCCACCTCTTCCTTTGAAGTTGAATCGAGAAGGAAACGAAGAAAAGCAGGAAAGAAACAGAGAGAGAGAGAGAGAGAGAGTCCCAACCATGTTAATGTCTAGAAGCATTGCGACACACTTTATATTTTATTAAGGAGAGAGAGAGAGAGAGAGAGAGAGAGAGAGAGAGAGAGAGAGAGAGAGAGAACCCTTTTAATGTCCAGAAGCATTTCGACACACTGCATGTCTTATCAAGGTAAGTCAAGATTTTCTGAATGCATCGCGCAAATAAATATTATATGATTTAAAACTTTTTTTTTCACATTTGTTCTTATTTCTGCTTGATTACCTATTTTATATATCTTGCAGATATGCGGCTATTAAATACAAGTATATGGTATATACTGTACACTGGCACAGTTCTTAACTTTTGCTTGTATAAAAAATATATAAGTATTTAAGTATCCTTTTCAGCTTATGATTACCTTAAGATCCGCACGAATATATTTGTAATTGGGAATTGTGTAAATATAGTTGTGTGTATTCCGCTAACGTCCATTGGAAAAGTTGTGATTTAGATTAATGTTAGCTGAGGTAATGACTGCGATTACCTAGGTTTATTATTATTATTATTATTATTATTCAGAAGATGAACCCTATGGTGTTCACTCGAAAGAAGTAACAGAAGGTAATGGGAAATACAAAAGAAAGAGGTCAGTAATTAGAAAAACAGATAAATTAAGAAATTAATAATTAGATAAAAAGAAGTGAAAGCAAATTATTGAAACGCAAGGAGAATTGTATTTGGGTAATAATGCCTTGCATTTTCGCTTGAACTTCTGAAGTTCCAATTGCACGACATCACGCAGTAGACACAATTACTGCCTACGATATTATCCGAATGAAAAGAATATTAGCGGCAGCATCAATATGCTCGTGGTGTAGTACTTTCAAGATTATTTAGTAAAGTAACTAAACACTTGCTTTTTCCTTACTTTATTTTATTAATTTCTTGTATAAATTCTCTGAAGTCCAGTTACATGGTGCCATGTGCCCGGTAGTTGGGAACATGACTGGGTATTGTGGTTCTTCTATATTTACCCCCGTTGGGAGGTAGTGTCGTCAGAGCATCTCAAGCGGTGCACTGTAGCCATTACTTAAGGTTCTTTGCGGCGTCCCTTCGGCCACTGGCTGCAGCCCCTTTTATTCTTTTTACTGTAGCTAGCCTACCTCGGTTCATACCCTCTTTCGTCCATCTTACTTTCCACACTCTACTGACAATTGTTTCACAGTGCAACTGCGAGGTTTTCCTCCTTTTACACATTTAAACTTTTCCACTCTCAATTCCCCTTTCAGAGCTGAATAACCTAATAGGTCCCAGCTCTTGACCTTCGGCCTGAATTTTATATTCCATTCATTCCTTAAATATTTCCTTACACCTTGAATACCCCAGGACAAGGAAAATTTCGATGAACTTTGTGTTATTTATTGTCAATGTTGGAGGAAAGTGAGGAGGAAGGGTATTAAGAAAGGTGCCCAGGCTGAGCGCTAGCAAACCCTTATTTGTACTCGTCTAATAATAAGAAATCGAGAGGTATTATCTGGATTCAGTTTCTTTAATGAATAAAAAAAAGGTCAATACCAAGACATCTGAAGATTTTATATTGACGATTTTCTCCTTTCCTCTGTTTATCTTCATGTGATCTTCGATCCTCATCGTAACCTATGTCCGCTTTCACCTGGCTATAAACTGCGTGTAATTTTGAACATCGTTTTAAAGTACAGTTGTAAATAGAATTTGAAAACAGAATTGCCAAACAATTTTACGGCACTGTCATCATATAATGCCTTTGTTTACAAAGTAACGGGAGTAAAACTGTTGCCAATCATCTCTTGTTGAAATATCAATAACCGTTGATGAGACATTTAAATGCTTATTAGCTAAGTCTTCCTTGTATAATGCAAAGGCATCATTTCTACCATGGGACGTTTATTACCTTCTGTGTTTCATGTATTTCATGCAAATACCTTCATTAATTCATGTTGATGTTATCTTCTAAAGCAGGTGGGGTGTGTGTCGAGTTGTACAGCAGAGATGGTATGATATTCTCTCTCTCTCTCTCTCTCTCTCTCTCTCTCTCTCTCTCTCTCTCTCTCTCTCTCTATCTATCTATATATATATATATATATATATATATATATATATATATATATATATTATATATATTATATACATATATTTATATACATACGTATGTATGTATATGTATACATATATATATATATGTATATATATTAATATGTATGTACAGAGAGAGAGAGAGAGAGAGAGAGAGATGTATGTTTTCAGCATCTATTAATTTCAGAAAAAAACAACTGCCACTACCGAACTTATATAACAACTGCTTAATTGTGAATGGACATGTGTACGGAAAACTTCCATGAAATTAACTTACCCAGAAAGATCATCAACAGTGGATCGAATCCCATACACAATCGAAACTTGAATAAAATTCCAAAAAGGGGAAAATATGTATATCTGTGAATATGATAATAAAAATGAATAAAACGCATCGGTTTCAAATTCGGATTTTTTTTTTATTGCTGTTGCATATTTCTCAGTTTTGGCAGCGCCGGCAATCCAAACCAACACAGTCAATGGATTGATGTTTCACTTAATTGGATGTAGTGGTGTATATTGTATTCAGTGGAATATCAACTGTTGCGTCGAAACTTTAAATAACCAGAGCCAGGTATATCTTTCCTCTCTAGTTTCATTTCGGCAGGCATTGAAGATATATTTGAATAATTGGGATTGTATTCAAATATGTTATTTTTCCCTAGCTTCTGATTCCTACTTTTTTCGATCTGAAATTTTTTAATATCAGGTACTTGCTGTCATGTTATTAACATCTCTCACTGTCTGGTACATAAACAAATACATAAAAATCATTGGGCAGTTTGCAGAAAGACGGGATCAGGCTCGAACACTACCTCCGAAAGGAAGCTTAGTCCACGTTTCCGATGTTTAGTGTTACTCGGGGAGGGGCGAGGCCCCCCGGCCAGATCAGGGCACGGCGCCCTAAATGAGGATAGAAAGGTAAGGTCTGGTTAGGTCAGGAAACGACACTCAAGGAAAGATTAGGTATGTCTTCGTCTGCGGAACCTGTGCCCTTCGTTCTCAACTCTCCCCAAATCATTGAGCCGAAATACACAAATCACAGTACATATGTATTGGAATAAGTAAACACATGTAATTTTTTCTGTATATTTATTGGCATTTTATAACTCGCATCAAAAAAAAAAAAATGCAGTGCTTTCCTTTGTGACACCTTTCGGTGACGCCATCCCAAAATTTATGACATTGATCTAGCCGCTACCGGGTCTGCATACATTTGCTGCAGCGTGTTAGC
>NC_089793.1:29680323-29697823 GCF_040412425.1 Macrobrachium rosenbergii | reverse complement strand
GTCGTCGCTGCTGACATTTCAGCGTACCTTTCAGTTGATTGCTTTTCGTGCCTTCAGCAAAACTGAAGTCAGAGACCAGTCTTTGTGTCTTTCATGACAGCGAAAATGATTAGGCAATTTGCCGTGAGATAATTGTCTGATTGATAAAATGCATGTTGCAATTAGCGCCTCGTCCAGTTATTCGACATATCGTAATCATTACTAATTAAGGCCTGACCTTTTATTTTGATCGCCAGATAGACTTATTAAGCGGGATTTTATCTTTTTTTTATAATCAGATTGAATGTTTTTCCCGTAATCGTTTTATTGGAAGCGTTATACGCGCCGGTTTGGAGCTGCCAGTGTGACCAAAGTCCATAGTTGCATAAGTAGGTAGTTACTCTTCTAAGTTGATCATTTTGATTTCTGCATCTAATGGACATGTCGGCCTTATTGCTTTGGCTCTACTGTAGATGCCATATATCTGTCCATCATTTTCTGCGGAAAGCGTATCTTGTTTTAAAGCCCAGTCTCCAATGTTTCTATCCCTGCGATAGTCCTGCATGTTGTAAATTGAAAGATGCTGTGGTGTATGCTCTGGCCAGCTTCCTTGAGAGAGAGAGAGAGAGAGAGAGAGAGAGAGAGAAAGGAAAGAGAAAGAAGAAGAAAGAGAAAAGAAAGAAGAAAGAAGATACTGATATTAAATCAGTTGAGAGAGAGAGAAGGTACTGATATTGAATCAGTTCTAGCCACCTATCGTTGCAAATTATATGAGAACAAAGCAGACTTAAGTTTGTAATGCAAAGTAAATGAGATGTGCGTATACGCGTGATTGTGCTTCTCTTTTGGTAATTTCTCTCTTTGAACTTTTCTTCTCTATAACGGGCTTTATATTTCGTTTTTAACACAAATAATCGTAGCCTTTCATTTTCATCCACGACAGATTAAAGCCTTTTTTTTTTTTCTTCCATTAACAGTTCGAAGGTTTTTCCGATTTTGCTGCCACAACAGGTTCAGGCAATTTTTCCTGTTTTTATTCCTCATCACAACGAAGCCTTTTTTTCCTCTTATTTTCCGCAAGAGATCGTAGCATTTATGCTTTCCCTTCCACAATAGATGTATGCCTTTTTTTTAATCACATTAAATAAAAAACATTTCTTTCTTCCACAACTAACCACCTTTTTTTCACAATAGATCGAAATAGTTTATCTATTTTTTCACAATAGATTTTTCCCACGAAATGCCCAAGACTTTTTTCGCCTAATTTCTTCAACAGATGGGAGACGCCATTTTTTTCTCCTTTCCTTCCTTAACAGACCGAAGGATGCTTTTCCTATCTGCTCCACATCAGGATGTATTTTCTTCCTTTTTATTTCATAAAAATATCATGACTTTATCCCCTTTTACCTACACAATAGATCGAACCTCTCCCCCCACCCCTTTTTTCCCTTTCTGCAGTAGATAGAACCTCTTACTTTTTTTTTTTTACTTGTGTGCTTCCTTTCATCGTTCTAAATTGGCGGAAGGCCCCAGGCGTCACCCTCGAGGGGCGTCGTCTTCAAAAGGCTTTGGTAGACTCTCGGCTGTAGAAATCTCATCCCTGCCAATTTCGAGATGAATCTATTTCAGTGTGAGTGTTTCCCCCCAATATATTCTTTGGTCGTCTCTCTTTTGTGTATAATTTTATTCTATTTTCACCTTTTGTTCTTTTTTTTATTTTACTTTTGCTCAATTTGTGTTTTATTTTTTCCATTTACCGTCTTTGAGTGCCGGAGAAAAATGTTGTTTAAAAAAATTTATTTTTATGAATCGATTGGGTTTTTCATCAATGGATGTTGTTTTCTGTCTTGCTTATTTCACTTTCCTTTTACTAATTTTTGTGTCGTATTTTTCGAGACATCTTCATTCCTAATTTCTCGGGAACTTCATTCCAGTCATAATGGTTCTGCCATGACAGATTTTCATCACCTTCATAATGGGTATTTATTACTCTCTTGGGAGGCATTCTTTCCTTTCTTAAAGAATTTTCATTTCCAGGATGACATTTTTATCAGATCTGTTTTCCCATGAAAATAGGCCTTCATTTCGTATTCGTGACCCATCGAAATAGTCCTTCATTCCTATTCATGACCCATCCAAATAGTCCTTCATTCCTATTCGTGACCCGTCAAAACAGTCCTTCATTCCTATTCGTGACCCATCCAAACAGGCCTTCATTCCTATTCGTGACCCATCAAAACAGTTCTTCATTCCTATACGTGACCCATCCAAACAGGCCTTCATTCCTATTCGTGACCCATCAAAACAGTTCTTCATTCCTATCCATGACCCATCAAAACAGTCCTTCATTCCTATTCGTGACCCATCAAAACAGTTCTTCATTCCTATTCATGACCCATCAAATCAGTCCTTCATTCCTATTCGTGACCCATCAAGACATTCATTCATTCCTATTCGTGACCAATCAAAACATTCATTCATTCCTATTTGTGACCCATCCAAACAGGCCTTCATTCCTATTCGTGACCCATCCAAACAGGCCTTCATTCCTATTCGTGACCCATCCAAACAGGCCTTCATTCCTATTCGTGACCCATCAAAACAGGCCTTCATTCCTATTCGTAACCCATCCAAACAGGCCTTCATTCCTATTCGTGACCCATCAAAACAGTTCTTCATTCCTATTCATGACCCGTCAAAACAGTCCTTCATTCCTATTCGTGACCCATCCAAACAGTTCTTCATTCCTATTCGTGACCCATCAAAACAGTCCTTCATTCCTACTCGTGACCCATCCAAACAGGCCTTCATTCCTATTCGTGACCCATCCAAACAGGCCTGCATTCCTATTCATGACCCATCAAAACAGTCCTTCATTCCTACTCGTGACCCATCCAAACAGGCCTTCATTCCTATTCGTGACCCATCCAAGCAGGCCTTCATTCCTATTCGTGACCCATCAAAACAGTCCTTCATTCCTATTCGTGACCCATCAAAACAGGCCTTCATTCCTATTCGTGACCCATCAAAACAGGCCTTCATTCCTATTCGTGACCCATCAAAACAGTCCTTCATTCCTATTCGTGACCCATCCAAACAGGCTCGTGACCCATCCAAACAGCCTTTCATTCCTATTCATGACCCATCAAAAACAGTCCTTCATTCCTACTCGTCACCCATCCAAACAGGCGCTTCATTCCTATTCAGACCCATCCAACAGGCCTTCATTCCTATTCGTGACCCATCAAAACAGTCCTTTCACTGTGACCTATCCAAACAGGGCCTGACCCATCAAAACAGTCCTTATTCCTATTCGTCACCCATCAAAACAGTCCTTCATTCCTATTCATGACCCATCCAAACAGGCCTTCATTCTATTCGTGACCCATCAAAACAGTCCTTCATTCCCCATCAAACAGTCCTTCATTCCTATTCAGACCCATCCAAACAGACCTTCATTCAGACCCATCAAACAGGCCTATTCCTATTCGTGACCCATCAAAACAGTCCTTCATTCCTATTCGTGACCCATCCAAACAGGCCTTCATTCCTATTCGTGATCCGTCTTGGTTCCCATTATTTAGACCTTCATTCGTATTATGAAGAATTTTCATTCCCATCGTAATGGATCTTTATTCCAACCATGAAGGATCTTCATTCCTGTCATTTCAGTACATATCTGCATTCTTATCTGATCTCTATTCTTATCTCGATAAGTCTTCATCGTTCTAATCATGACGAATACTTATTCTTATCTCGATAACCCTCATACTTATCATGATGACTCTTCATTCTTATCAATATTAATCTTCTTTCTTATGATGACGAATTTTCATTCTCATCATGATGAATCTTCATTCTTATCGTGATGAATCTCCATTCTTATCGTGATGAATCTCCATTTATATCATGATAACTCTTCATTCTTATCAAGATGAATCGTTTTTCTTCTGATGATGAATCTTCATTCTTATCGTGATGACTTCATCATTATTAAGATGAATCTTTTTTCTTATGATGATGAATCTCAGTTCTTATCAAGATGAATTATGATTCTTATCTCGATGAATCTTCATTCTTAGCATGATGAACCTTCGTTCTTATCATGATAAATCTTGAATCGTCACTCTTATCATCATTAACCTTCATTCTTATTATGATTAATCTTCATTCTTATCATGATGAATATCCGTAATTATCATAATAAATCTTTATCCTTATCAAGATGAATCTTCATTATTATCATGAGGAATCTTCATTTCTATCAAGAGATGAATCTTCATTTTTATTAAGATGAATCTTCATTCTTATCACGATGAATATTAATTCTTATCATGATGAATCTTCATTTATCTGCATTCCTATCTGGTTTTTATTCTCATCTCGTTAAATCTTCATCATTCTTATCAAGATGAATTTTCATTCTTATTAAGATGAATCTTCACTCTTATCATGATGAATCTTCATTCTTATCACAACTTATCTTCATTCATATCAAGACCTTCCTTTCCACCACTACAGATTTTATTCCTGCCATGGGAGATCTTCCATTAAAGACATTGCAAATCCCGTTGCACATTTCTGTGAGAGTTAAGAATTAATTCATTTTGGCTAATGACTGTCATTAAGAGCTCAAGTCTTCATGTTAATGAATTGGACTTGATGGTACCTGTAATCCCCTTTTGTGGGCCATTATCATAATTCTTCCCTGCGAAAATGATGAAATTGTTCTTTAAATCGGTTAATTTACCAAGATAAGTAGAGGACAAAAGAATTACTGCCATGTTTATGTGATTTTAAAGGTTTATGTGGACGGTTTTTCACTGATAGGTAAGTATGTACTTATATTGTGGTTATGAGTGTATGTATTATGCGTGTGTGTATGTGTGTGTGTGTTTGTATTAAACTATTATCCATTTAATAAGTTGTTCCTTTGTTAGTTCAGGGTTGCAAGAAAACATGCAAAATAGAAAGCAATTTTCCTAAAGAATCGAATAGGAAAATAATTAAACAATAAGAAAGAAGTGTTGATTGATCTTAAGAGCAATTAAAGAGATTACCAAAGATGACTCAACAAGAAAAAACGAATGAATAAATAAAGTAAGACAAAAAAAATCTCTCTGAAAATTATATACCTGTAATTCAATCCGAAAATCACTCCGGAGATTATATACCTGGAGGGCGATGCGCGCGCAAGACTTTCTACTAATCGGCAAGTTTGAGAGAAAAGTTTAAAAAAGTAAGTTCCTACGAGTGATATATCAAAGGTCCTCCATCATCTATGGAAGAAAGCAGAAGCTTTCAGCTATAATCTTTGGCCTGTTCCCTGAGAAATCTAAAATGTTGAAAACTTTATTGATTGAAATATCTCTTAACTGCCAGGCGTGTATCACTGAACAAAAATCTTGTCTCCTTGAGTTCTTTTTATAATAACGAGAATAAGAATAATTTGATATGGTAGTTAACAGTGTATAACATGTTATTACTACTGGATAATAACACCTCTAAATGCCAGGTTAAGAGTTTTTATAATGTTATTTTTTTATATATAATAATTTGAGGGTTGAGACGTGATCTACGTGTTGTACATAGAGAAATTAGCAACGCAATTTTTTCTCGGTTTATAGATAGTTATATCTAGTGTCGTAACTAGTTACTCTTGCTATACTGTAAAAAAAGATAATAATGGTAAAACAAAGATAATAATGGTAGAAAAAGTTAATATTGGTAAAAAAAAATATAATAATGGCAAAAAAAGATAATGATAAAAAAATAACGGTAACTGCTTGGGAGGGCGACGTTAAACAGCCTACAGCTTGCCTCGTTGAGCATACTGTAGATGGTGCTTAATATGCTTGTGTGTGCGTGTGTGTGTCTGTATGTGTGTGTGTGTGTGTGTGTAAAGAATTAGGTTGACAACTAATAATAGATACTTCAGTCTAACATTTCATGACTTTATCACCATAATTCTGATCAGTAGGTACGTTCCACAGGTCTGGAAAGCATCAAGAATTCTTCACATTCAACAAGTTTCCGACTTTCTTATCTCTTAATGAACTCCGCCTCAGGGCGTCCGTTGAGGAGCAGCAAGTGAAAGTTGTACGCAGTGAGTGGAAGTTGTACGCTGTGAGTGAATGCTGTATGCAGTGACTGATTGGTGTACGCAGTGAGTGAAAGTTGTACATTGTGAGTGAAAGCTGTTTGCAGTGCGTGAAAGTTGTATGCAGTGAGTGAAATTTGTACTCAGTGAGTGAAAGCTGTATGCTGTGAGTGTAAGCTGTACACAGTGAGTTAAAGTGTACGCACTGAGAGGAAGTTGTACGCTGTGAGAGGAAGTTGTACGCAGTGAGTGAAAGTTGTACGCAGTAAGTGAAAGTTGTACTCAGTGAGTGAAAGCTGTACACAGTGAGTGAAAGCTGTATGCTATGAGTGAAAGTTGTACTCTGTGAGAGGAAGTTGTACGCAGTGAATGAAAGTTGTACTCCGTGAGTGAAAGTTGTACACAGGGAGTGAGAGTTGTACGCAGTGAGTGAAACCTATATGCAGTGAAAGTTGTACTCAGTAAATGAAAGCTGTACACAGTGAGTGGAAGTTGTTCTCAGTGAGTGAAAGCTGCAAGCAGTGGTATTTCTGTATTAGACAATCACTGTAAGCGAATTTTAGTAGCCACGTTTATTGAGTGTTCCCTCTCACGAACGTCTTGCAATCGGCCATTTGGCCAAAATTAAATGGGAGTACATGATGACCTCCTCGTCAAAGTCAAACTCCTTAGTTATTAAACGTTGTCTTTTCTTTAGTGCGACCGAATTCCAAGTTGGAATCTTGGAATGCAACAGTATTGAGTATTGAATACAAGAAAATCTTGAATACATGCACGGGAAATCTCTCTCTCTCTCTCTCTCTCTCTCTCTCTCTCTCTCTCTCTCTCTCTCAACACGCGTAGAAATGTCCAATCTCGAACTTATGAATTCTCTTTTTTCAAAGAAAACTAATAAGAGAGAGAGAGAGAGAGAGAGAGAGAGAGAGAGAGAGAGAGAAGAGAAGAAGAGAGAAGACTTTTAATAAGAACGAAATTCGAAATAGCGAAAGATGATTAGTGAAGAGCGTCTGGTTCTATTCATTAAGCGAAGAGGCCTTATAAGGTGGCACCTTCTGCATTCTCCTCCAGGATGCTAATTAAAAATAAGATTCTTCCATTTCCAAGTGACTATAAAATATTTCGCAGGTAGCAAGGGCTTCTGGGAATTAAAGTGAAACTTGGAATAAGTCAGAACGGAAAAGTGTGGGAGTGAAATCCAGTGGTGTCGCATATATACGATTGGGAAACTTCAGCACACACACACACGGACAGACATATATATATATATATATATATATATATATATATATATATATATATATATATATATATATATATAATCTATATATATATATATATATATATATATATATAAATTTATATATATATATATATATATATATATATATATATATCTGTATATATCATATTTGTATATATAAATATATACTCTGTGTATGTATGTATATATATATATATATATATATATATATATATATATATATATATATATATATATACCATATATATATAATTTGGTCTAGCTAGAAACTTTCCATTCAGGTCATACATCAAGATTAGTTTCAATATTCGGGTGTATCACCAATAAGAGAAGGTAGATTGAATGTTGTTAATAATAATAAATTTGTAAGTTACCATTCGAGTCTGGGTGGCTTGCAAGAGCAGACCTGAAGTAGTTAGATGATAATAGAACAGAATTATTCTTACAGATAAAACAATAAATAACTTTGTCAGTTTCCTAAGAATTACAATTCTGTAGACAGGTTCTCCTAATTGGTGCCAATTTCCTAAGAATTACAATAGACAGGTTATCCTAATTGGTGCTAATTTCCTAAGAGTTACAATAGACAGGTTCTCCTAATTGGTGCCAATTTCCTAAGAATTACAATAGACAGTTTCCCCTAATTGGTGCCAATTTCCTAAGAATTACAGTAGACAGTTTCTCCTAATTGGCGCCAATTTCCTAAGAATTACAATAGACAGTTTCTCCTTATTGGTGCCAATTTCCTAAGAATTACAATAGACAGTTTCTCCTAATTGGTGCCAATTTCCTAAAAATTACAATAGACAGGTTCTCCTAATTGCTGCCAATTTCCTAAAAATTACAATAGACAATTTCCCCTAATTGCTGCCAGTTTCCTAAGAACTACAATAGACGGTTTCTCCTAATTGGTGCTAATTTCCTAAGAATTACAATAGACAGGTTCTCCTAATTGGTGCCAATTTCCTAAGAATTACAATAGACAGTTTCTCTAATTTAGGTGCCAGTTTCCTAAGAATTACAATAGACAGGTTCTCCTAATTGGTGCATAGGAGTGAAACAGTTTATCGTTAAGAACAGCATAAAGGAGAGATTTATTCTTATAAACTAGATACAAAAAATCGGAAAACTTCTCCAGCCAGCGTTCGCAAAATTCAGACAAACGAAGGCACATTGTCTCTCTCCCTAAACACACACTCACGAGTGCGCCTGCGCAGACGAGTAAATAACTTGGGAGATGATTGCAAACCGTAAACCCAAATTATAGTCGCCTGTAAATCACATATATCGTCGAGATAACTAGAATTCATACAGGTCATGAATATAATTGCTGTAGCAATTTATACCGGGGGCGTATTTGAAATCCATTGTATGTTATTAATATCTGTGAATCCCAGTTCGAATTCGGTATAATGGAAAATGGAGTACACACGACCGCCGATACATTTCGAGAATTACCTGGGCGTCGAATTTAATGTTATGCTGGAGTGAGTGTCCGATGGTTTCGCGTCTGTCTTGCCGTTTGTTCTTGCGACTGTTTAAGTCGAGAAGACTTTTAAGAAACGTAGATTAAGATAGAAAAACATCGCGATGTAGGTGATAAATGTGTGTGTGTGTGTGTGTGAGCGCTCCTGCTCGTTGGTATAATTACATACATTTTACCATGTGCTCTATATTTTCTTATTTCAATATCAAGGGTATATACGTGTACACGCACACTCACAAACTCTGGTGGGCGTATACATACATTATATATACATATATACATACATATATATATAATTTAAAATATATACGTCCTATCACAAACACACATGCTTTATACACACACACACACACACACACACACACACACACACACACATATATATATATATATATATATATATATATATATATATATATATATGTATATATATATATATATATATATATATATATATATATATATATATATGGGTGTGCGCGGGCACGCGTGCATTTGTTGAAATCTATAGATATCGATGTACAAATGCCTAAAAGGTTGGATTAATGCCTGCTTATCAGAGATTTTTCAATTATTTAGCACTCCGAGGCCCTTATTTCTATTCATGTACCTATTTATATATGAGTTTGGAGATTCTCTCTCTCTCTCTCTCTCTCTCTCTCTCTCTCTCTCTCTCTCTCTCTCTCTCAAGAACATCATGAACTTCTGTAGCTCACAATGAACAGAAGCGATTAAATCCTACAGCAAAATAGAGTAGTTGCCTTGAAATGTAAACTCGAGGTAGAATCCATTTATTATTTTCCTAAAAATTCTGTGAAATCATACCTCTTTGGATTGGTTTCAACGAAACGATATTAACCAGACTCCCTGATTTTACGTAGGTCATTTTTAAATGAAAATTTCGGAAAATCTCGCGTCTGTCTGTTTCCTGAAACTTTGAAATAAAAATAAAAAACAGAAACGCTAAGTTACTCTTTCGAGGCCCGAAATAAATTTATACACCACGCATTTTCGATATCAGTGCTTGGATGACCAGTAGTGTAGCTGACAATGTTGTTAAATCATTTTTGGAGGGAAGAATGAATGGTAAAGTTAGTGTTGGAGAATAAAAGCATATCGTGTATAAAACTGTAGCTCCGTTGTTTGCTCTTGCTAATATATTCTTTCCATTGTTTTGACTGGGTTGCTATCATCAATCCAGACAGATCAGTGAAAGCTATTTAGCTGTTTGTTTAGAGAGGATGAATTTGCATCGTAAAAATAGCGCCGATTACCTGCCCCCCTCCCTCCCCGCCAACACCACCACCCTACCACTACCCGTGCCAAGCCTCATCATCCTTACACCGCACCGGCGGCATTTATTTCGACTAGGCGATTGAGATATGCTCAAATGCCATCCAATAACTGGGTGAATTTATCACCCTTAGACTTAAAGTAGTATTACCGACAATTCCATACCACAGTCAAAAACATAACGTTGTTCCCCGTAGGGGGTGTAATGCCGTTAGTGCACCTCACGAGGTGCACTGTAGGCATTACTAAAGGGTGCTTGCACTGTCCCTTCGGTTCCAGGCTGCGTCCAGTTTTTAGGCATTTACCTTATCCCCATTCCGACCCTTTTTCTAACATCATGTCTCTATATTGTTGTCCAACAACTCCGCCATTTCGTAGACTTTAAGAAGTACTATTTGCCTTTACTCTCAAAAAAATAGATAAAAAAATATGGCAAAGTTATAGCTTTGTACCAAATAGAGAAGCCTACGGTCCTGATTTAGCAAATGAGCTGGAAAATAACTGGGTATCAGATGAATCGTTTCGGGAGAAGACTGGATGAAAGGTAACTGTGAAAAAATGGAAAGATCAAATATCTCTCTCTCTCTCTCTCTCTCTCTCTCTCTCTCTCTCTCTCTCTCTCTCTCTCTCTCTCTCTCTCTCACACACACACACACACACACACTAGAACGAGAAACTATGAAACAATCTCTCTCTCTCTCTCTCTCTCTCTCTCTCTCTCTCTCTCTCTCTCTCTCTCTCTCTCTCTCTCACACACACACACACACACAGACACACACAGAGAGAAAGAGAGGCTGTTGAATATGATCCTTCTCTCTCTCTCTCTCTCTCTCTCTCTCTCTCTCTCTCTCTCTCTCTCTCTCTCTCTCTCGAGAAAGAGAGGCTGTTGAATATGATCCTTCTCTCTCTCTCTCTCACAACACACACACACACAGACACTGAAATCCTATCTCTCTCTCTCTCTCTCTCTCTCTCTCTCTCTCTCTCTCTCTCTCTCACAAGAACGAGAAACTATCAGATGTGATCCATCCTCTCTCTCTCTCTCTCTCTCTCTCTCTCTCTCTCTCTCTCTCTCTCTCTCTCTCTCTCTCTCTCACAAGAACGAGAAACATCAAATGTGATCCATCCTCCCCTCTCTCTCTCTCTCTCTCTCTCTCTCTCTCTCTCTCTCTCTCTCTCTCTCTCTCTCTCTCTCTCTCTCACACATACACACGAGAACGAGAAACTATTAAACGCGATCCATCACTCAAACGGAATCCATTAGAAGTAGCAATTATTCAGCACTCCCATATTTCAGAATCTAAAATAATCTGCAATTAAAAAGTTTCTTAATTACTGTAATTGGAAGTTACTTTTTACTAAGCTAGTTCTGTCGTAAAGTAATTTCCAGGTACCCAAAACAAGACGCGAAGTAAGCCTAAAAAGTATAGTGTTAAATCTTGCCGAATCAAAGGAATCATCAGGGGGAATTTATTCAGAATAAAATATTCAAATTCAATTTTCTTCACAAAGACTTCTTTGATTCATACTATCTTTTCCTTGTGAGAAGTGAATCCACCGCCCTCCTTTCTTAATGAGAGAGAGAGAGAGAATTTGTCAATTGCTATATATTAAGAAGGTGCCGCAGACAAGGAATTGCACGAAAGGCAATCAAGAGTTCTACATTTAAATGTAAGGGGAGAGAGAGAGAGAGAGAGAGAGAGAGAGAGAGAATTTGTCAGTTGTTAAATATTAAGAAGTTCCTGTACACGGCAGAACACGAGAGGCAGTTATTGAGCTTCCAACATTTAAATGCAAGATTAAAGAAGCTGCGTTGTGGGAACGAAGGGTGATACGGAGCTAACAAAACCCGTAGGCCTCCTCCTCTGATAAGTATGAATACGATTCAGTTGATAATAAAAAAAATCAGAACGGTATTGTAAGTGAAGGCAGGGAGGAACTGACTTGGCCGACGGCAATTTAATTCCGAGAAGATAAGATGAAAACGAAAGGACTCGAACGGGTTTTCTGCTTCAAGGGACAGGCGGGAGAATCCAAACGAGAAGGGGTCTAGCAATGAAGAGAAAACGGAATCGAGACGACAGAAAACGGATAGACGTCAACAGAAAATTGGATGAGAAGACAGGGAAGAGGCGGCTGATTTGGCGGTTTTATTCCATCACGGGCCCTCACCTATGGCCGTCTTGTAAGGACGCGTCAAAACTACAGTACAGCATGCCATAAACACATCGGCAATTATGGCATACGTATCACAAACAGGTTGACGACAAGTCAGGAAATGGGATGAGCAGACAAAGAAGAGGTGGTTGATTTGGTGGTTTTATTCCATCACGGCCCCTTGCCCGAGGCCGTCTTGTAAGGATGCGTCCAAACTACAGTACAACATGTCGTAAACACGTTGGCATCTTATGGGATGCATATCACTAACAGGTTGGAAATAAGTCAGCGACTACAGTGTAAGTGAGGAAGGAACCTTTGGCAGGACTACTGGATAATCGTATGAAGCACCGGTTAAAACAACCAGTGAGTTGTTGACTTGTTTTCAACTTGTTAGTGATTACTCTTTTTATCCTAATTACCCTACTTTTGTTTTACGTGTATCTTCTTCACTGCGTTCTCTCATGTCAAGCGCGGAAAGTCTCATCTGTCGAAGGTAACTTTGCAAATTATTAGCCTTTAGCCGCGATCGTTATGAATTTTTGCTCATCCTGATCAGAAATAGAAATAACTAAGGATTGCAAGACGATGATGTGAGCTCTCTTTAGTTACTGCGGCTTGAGAGAAACAGACATAAACTATAATGAGTTCCTTTCTTCTCCATTTAACTTAGTAAATCTCTTCGTAATGTTTCAAAGATGTTTTCACACATGATGTAATGATTTTATACATGAGGTTTTCCCTTGTACATTTTTGCATGTCACACTCAAGGATGGTATTTAGTATTTTAGCCGATTTATTTCTTGAGGAAACTTGCCTCGTATAGATTCTTCCTCGATTACCTGTGCTAACATTTGCCCTACCACATGGTATCATGAATTAAGTACCATTTTCTCTACAAGATACCTTAAAGAATTGAAGTCACTCTTTGCAAAGGAAGGAGGCCAAAACCCATGCTTTCTTGTTCTTTGCCAGGGATAGAGGATTTAACAGAAACCTTAAAAAATACTCAAGCATGTGTGATATAAGCTGGAATGTTATATTTGGTCGTTATAGTTATTACTCTGAAGTAACTTGTCTAGACTGAGAAGTCGATGGCTGTTGGTTTAGATTAAGTTGGCACTGGTCATTACCCAAATGTGCCCCCGAGTGGAGTAAGGGGTTAGAGGGGATATAAAGCCTGATGTGTGCCAGTGGACACGGCCCAACTGTCGTATAATAGTTGCCAGTAGTATCTGTATTGTTAAAATTAAAATGGAAATTAGATTTGGTTCATGTTAAAAAAATTGGGCAGCAATTTGGCTTGAGACCAACATAAATGTAAAAGGTAAAAGGCAGAAAGAAATAACGTTTGGGACCCAGAGAACATTGTAAAGAACTTTAGTACTACCTACAGTGTGCCACATAATATATGTTGTAGGCTGTACAACCCTGGGTGGTGGTTCTTATAATGCAAATGACACTTTACAGTAGCTGATTTCGACTAAACCAATTACTCTGTAGTTTTCATCATATCGGGATGTTGTAAGCAGGGATATTTTTATGCAGTAATATTCAGTATGATGTCGAATAGGAAAATGAATAGTGTGGTTATTGATGAAATAGGAGGATATTGCACTGGGCTTCATCCACGTCTCTGCTGTTAAATTATGAACGTGCTAGTGACAGCTGTCGTGTTGCTTTTCTTCTGATGCAAGATTTTAAGGTAAACAGTTTAATTATATATATATATATATATATATATATATATATATATATATATATATATATATATATATATATATATATATATATATATATATATAATATTATATATGTATAAATAATTATATATATAACTTATATATATATATATACAGTTATATATATTATATATATATATATATATATATATATATATATATATATATATATATATATATATATATATATATATATATATATATATATATATATATCAGAGAGAACTATAGAGAGAGCCGACTTCCTATGTGCTGCATTGTAATTGGCTGAGCGCCGGCGGCCATTTTGATTGTGCGTAACTGGTGGTTGCTAAAGACCCAATGTCAGCTGTGATCTTTTGTGTGCACCTTCATGTTCTCAAAGTGTACAGTTTATGAAGCAATTGTAGGCTATGTTACAAATGAGACTAAAATATCAATTGAAAATCAAGAATAAAGCATCCAAAGAAAAGAAATTACGCAAAACAGAAAACTGTTGCAAATTTCCATAAATGAATTCATATTAATCCAATGAGTATTTTGTTAACAGGTCTTCACACTGACAGATAAGTATAGCCCTGTCTAACTCGATTAAGCTTGGTGTGTGTTAATGCTTTTGGTGGTGGGACTGAGGTGATTTTAATGCTAAAACAATTGTGTGCTGTATGTGTTGATGCTTTGGTGTAGCACGTGATTAGTAATTAAATACTACCTGTTTCAATAGGTTGTGCACAGGCATAGCATTTTGCGCATATTTTGCTAAGGCATGGTATTTGCGAAGGCTCGACATTTTCCTAGCATGTTCTTCCTAGGGCCCAGTTCCTCGTTGGGCGAGTCGGTAGAGTTCTCGGCTAGCATTCTGCTGAGGCCGAGTTCGAGGCCGGCCAATGAAGAAATTAGAGGAATTTATTTCTGGTGATAGAAATGCATTTCTCGCTGTAATGTGGTTCCGGATTCCACAATAAGCTGTAGATCCTGTTGCTAGGTAACCAGTTGGTTCTAGCCACGTAAAATAAGTCTAATCCTTCAGGCCAGCCTAGAGAGCTGTTAATCAGCTCAGTGGTCTGGTTAAACTAAGGTATACTAACTTCTCCTAGGCTCATTATATCTGCCATCATTTAATGACATTTGAGTACAATAATTACTTTTCCAGATGCAGTCCTTTCACAGGTAATTTTACATAGCCTAAAATGTTTGAAAATATGTATTATTTTATTTTACAGAACTTTGAATAAAATTGTTTAAACATTTTTCCAAAGGGTTATTTTCTATTTTATTTTACAGAACTTTGAATAACACTGTTTTAACATTTATGGCTTATTTTTGTTTATAAATATACCACATACATGCCTGCAAGAATATCTGAGAAGAATGAAATTTCTATCCCACCAAGGAATTACCTAAATAGGTATTATTTGGAGCAAAGTCTGTTCTGGCTGATCTAGTCACATTTACTGTGATGTATCTGAGTGGTCCTCTCTTACTGTTACATACTTATATAGGCCTATTTGTACCCTTTATTTTCTGATATACGTACATAAAATGAACAATCATAACAGCTGTCAAATAAGTAAACATTGGCAGTTTGTTGTGTTCCAGCATAAAGACAAACTGTTGGCCCTACAGTGGGTTGCAGTGCACTCAGAGCATGTTCGTTTACAAAACGTTGCTGTTCCTGCAGCTCCAGTTACACACAATCAAGATGGCGGCCAAATTACGCTGCACATAGGAAGTCGGCCCTCTCTATGGTTCTCTCTGATGTATATAATTTTAAATTAAGCTGTTCACTTTAACAAAATCTTGCATCAGAAGAAAAGCAACACGACAGCTGTCACTGACACGTTCATAATATTTTAACAGCAGAGACGTGGATGAAGCCCAGTGCAGAAACATATATATATATATATATATATATATATATATATATATATATATATATATATATATATATATATATATATATATGTAATCCCACCCACAGTTGACATGAGCTCTCCTATCTTTAAAGAGTTAACCTTGTGTATATGTATATAAATGAATATACGTCTCCACTGTGTATAAAATAGCCTTTATCCTTTGGAGCCTTTTATGGATTACAGCAGACCTCGTGTATTTAATCCTTTATTCAACACCTCTTTCTTTTTAGTTTAACAAAGTTTATTTTTCCTTTACCTCACAGCTTCCTTAGTTATTGTAACAACGTCAGTTTTTTATCATTTGCAGTTTCACTTCCTGTTTTTATTTTCTCCCCAACTTGCTTCCAGTTTTATTCTTTGTGTGTGCGTTTTTTTTTTACAAGCTGTCGTTTGGCGAGAATGAAATATTCTTTGTAATCGTTGGCTCTGTATTCAAGTAATTCATTGGTTTCATTCAGTTCGAATTTTATACATTCGTTTATATATTCTTTTCCCTCTTTTGTTTGTCGATTTCCTTTATCTGTTGTCTGCTGTCTTCTTTCCATTCCGTTCTGTTCTGCACCTCGTCCCTCGAAGCTGAAAATTGGTTGGAGTCCTTTCGTTTTCATCTCTTATCTTCATGGAATTAAATTGCCGTTGGCCAAGTCAGTTCAGCCCTTCCTCCACTTATAATACTTTCGGCTCTTTCTCTCTTTTTCCCCATCTATTGATTCGCATTCATATCTATTGGGAGAGACCCTACAGCTCTTTGGTTTCCTCCCACTTTACCTCTCCGGTCCCACTTCGCAGTCAGTCTGATATTTCTATTTTTATGATTAAATGCTGCTGGGATGTCTCACTTTGCACTTGAGTCCTCCTGTTTTGCCTAGGGTAGGTTCTGAAAATTTGGGGCCTCTTAGCAAAGCTCTCTCTCTCTCTCTCTCTCTCTCTCTCTCTCTCTCTCTCTCTCTCTCTCTCTCTCTCTCTCTCTCTCTCTCTCTCTCGTAAATAAAGGGAGAGGTTCGGCCAAAATCTTACACAGAAAAAAGATAGGAAATCAGAGAAGGCTTTGTTAAGTAAATTGAATCTGAATATTTTATCTTGAATAAACTGGTCCTGATGCTTCCTCTGATTAGGCCAGATTTAGGCACAATGCCTTTAGGTTTAGTCTTGTCTTTTTTTGGGTGGGGAGGGGTGGAGAATGGGGTTAGGGCTTTGGGGGAGGGGATCGAGGGATAAGACTTTACGACAGAAGTAGCCTGAAAAATAACTTGTCATTATACTGATTAGGTGCTGTTTAAACTTGGATTATTTTGAATTCTTAAAAATAGGAGTGGCAGCTGACTTTAGGTTCTAATGGATTCCGTTGGGGGGGATGAATCTCATTTTACTCTTAATTCAGTCTCTTAGAAAGCGAGGGAGATTTTGTTTATTATTCTTTTTTTTTTTTATTTAAGCGGTTATTTACCATATATAATATTTTGAGAGGACTTTGTTTATGTCGATTTTCTTCTAGTACTGTCTTCCCTCTCTCCCTCAGCATTCGTATAGATTCACATTTGTATAGATATACAAAATCTCTCTCTCTCTCTCTCTCTCTCTCTCTCT
>NC_089793.1:29660323-29677823 GCF_040412425.1 Macrobrachium rosenbergii | reverse complement strand
TGCGCGTTTTAATACTCTTATGCACTCAAACTCATTCACACAATTATATTGTCATAATCTGGCTTCGTCTGTAATTGTGGTCATTACGGCCATGAAGATATTTTTCACCGGACGGCGATTAAGAAGGACGAAACCGTCTGTGCACAATGACAAAGAATCAACAGCAATAACTTGACTGCTGGACAATTTCTAGACTCTCTCTCTCTCAGTTCCGTTTCCGGCATTCCGCCTAAAGTTTATAGCGCCATGTCCGAGATGTCTATTGCCTGCCAGCGATCATAAGTGTGTTTTAAATGAAGACAAAGGTCCCCTAATTAGAGGGTTCACGCCTATAAGGGATTTCACCGGATATTGCCGTGATCAAAGGCAACTGATGACAGCAATAAATGACTCAAATTCCAGCTGAGAGTTATTGACTGCCGATACCCTATCCCACCCTCTGCCGGCGCTTACATCCTCCAACCCTCCTCCTCCATCCCCCATCCCCGACCATTAGCCCCCCCTTCCCCATCCCCCTCGATCCCGGGTGTCTCTCCTATCGTGCTCAGACCTAATATCGCCGACTTAATTGTTCTTTCTTTCTCATTCATATTCTTCATTAGTCTTTCCTTATTTGTTATTCCTTTTACGTTATTTTGTTGCTGTTGTTGACGATTTTTTTAAGTTTGATTTTTGTCTTTTCCTGTTTAACTCATTTCTTCCCATTTGTTCTTTTATATTCCCATTCCTTCCTGTTAATTTATCCTTTTTATCTTGTGGCCATTTCCATTAATATTACTCATGCACTCAATCCACTGACTCACTGTAACCATCACCAGAGACATTAGATCCCTTCCGTTTCATTAATCTTTATTTTGCAATTCCTTGTTTATCCATAGTTGTCTGTTCTCTGTTCCTATATTATTTATATTTTTACTTTTTTGTATTCGTCCATTATCTTTTTAGTGCCTCTCATGTTTTAGTAGTAATTCCTTCATATCATTGATTTTCTTTCTCATTTCATTTTTTAGCTCTTTAGCCCTTCTTCTTCTTTTTCTTCTTCTTCTTCTTCTTCTTCTTCTTCTTCTTCTTCTTCTTCTTCTTCTTCTTCTTCAATCCTCACTTCCTTTTTTTTATCTTTTACACCTTTTCTGTATTGTTTGGAAAAATTGCTTTATTTTCCTGTTTCATTCTTCATGCCTTTTCATTATCATCTAACCCCCATTCTTATTTCATCTTGACAGTCCTTCACATTTCAGGAACTTCCTTCACCTGTTCCTTCATATTCCCCGGTCCTTCACCCGAATTTCCGATTGCCCCTCCCGGACTACAAACCTCGCTCGCCATCTTCCGATTCAATTGTCTCTTCTTCTCCCCTGTTCCCCCTCTTACCCTTCTTTTTTACTATTCCCATTCATGGAACCCACTAGGACCGTCTTCCTCTCATCTCTTCTCTCCACTAATTACCTCAACTTTTTCATTATTCCATTTTAATTTTTTTGCCTCAGATTTTTAAATTCTTTTGCGAGAGTAGAAGGACCCAAAGTGGGTAATGTGAATGACTGCCGAGGGTACGGAGAGGGGAGAGAGTGAGGGAAAGAGTGAGGGGGGGAGGTAGAGAAGGGAAGGGGAGTGGGGGGAGGGGGTGAAAGGGAGTTGAGGTGAGTGCCACCACTAGACGAAGAATGACCATTAATGTTGCAGAGTCACGACTTCCATGTTGTCAAGGAGGTTGCAACGTCCAGGAATGATTGATTAATTGCAATTGTCAGAATGGCCTGAGTGGAGGACTTTGGGAAAGGGAAGGGGGAGGGGGAAGGGAGAGGGATATAGGGGAAGGGACTGGAATCGATAGGGGCCCTCTACCGACATCCCCCCTCCCCCCATTCCTTGTGCCTTCCTCGGTTCATCCATCCTCCGCTATCTTTTTGTTTCACGTCCTGAAGGCAAAAGGAAAATGGCCGCAGTAAATCACATCACGTCTATTAAATAAGGAATAAATTGTTGCTACTTCTGTTGCTTCCGCTGTTGCTGGGCTTCGCTTGTAGAAGGATAACGAGGAAGGGTTTGCTGGTGTTATTTTTCTTCAGTGCGTGGTTTTTTTCTCCTCGACGAATTATGGGTCTCCTGCGATATTTCAAGGCGGAAACCAGTGCTTTGACTCGACTGTAACAAATGTACGCGTTGCTTGGGGCGTAATTTTGAAGCGTATATAGTTTAAGTGCTTCCCAGACCTATCTTGATGGGCGTATGTGCACATGATGTGTTACTAACGCTGCTTTGTTTGATGGTTTGAGATTTACTGACACCGTTTCTTTGCGTGGCTTTGTTTGCTGATGTTCACAGACAAAGAAGCCTCGGAATTATTGCGTTGAATATATAAACAAAGGGTCTGTCTCTCTCTCAGTGAAAAATAAATAGTATATATATATATATATATATATATATATATATATATATATATATATATATATATATATATATATATATATATATATATATACAACACACACATATATGCACACAACACACACATATATATATATACTGTATATATCATACACACATATATATATATATATCTATCTATATATCTATCTATCTATCTATCTATCTATATCTATCTATCTATCTATCTATCTACACACACACACACACATATATATATATATATATATATATATGTATGTATATCTCCAGCATGCATGCATACATGCAAATGTCGAGTCAAGCAAGATCTGTCAGCTGTTTGTCTGGTTGACATTACAACTCAATTTTGCCATTATGTATATATATGTGTGTGGGTGCGTGCGTGTTATTTTTGCTTTTGTTAAAGGTAGATAGCAATTTAGTTCATTGATTAGGATACAGGACAGACAATCTACATGCTTAGAAAAGTGTGAGATATAGTCTCGAAGCATGTGATCATTTTATTTTTATTTTTTATGTGGATATTGAAACAGGAATAGAAAAACCCCTAGAATTATGTGATTCCATATTTTTGTAAGAATGATTTGATTCCGTATTTTTGTATGGATGTTATCGAATTGGAGAATGCCTAAGTCAAACTGGTTTTAATATGGCGAATCCTGTAATCAGTTTTGGAAACATGCACATGTACACGCAAGCAGTTCATGGAACTCTTATAATTCCTTAGTACTGTGCAGTGGCTTGGATCTTTAAGCCAGTACCTGTGTCTTGATACTAGAAGAGAGAGAGAGAGAGAGAGAGAGAGAGAGAGAGAGAGAGAGAGAGAGAGAGAGAGAGAGAGAGGGGATATAATTTAGTTTATAGTTTATGTGATCGCTAGTTTTACTACTTTGACTTCAGAAAGTTGGGTGTGCCCATTTTCTGCCCTGAAGAAGTAAAAAGGAAGGAGCTAATTTTATTTTTTTCTAGACGAGTTTATAAAATCCGTGACATGTAATCTCAAGGCAGGATGTCCTTGGAGAGACAAGATCCTTTCCTGAGCCACTGGAACAGATTTAATAAACTCGAAATAAGGAAGTAACGGCCGAGCAGTAAGGCTTCAGTAAAGTTAAATGAATTCAGTTTTTTTCGTATATTTTATAATTAGATAACAATAGATATTTGATATTATATTTAACATCGAGAAGAATTGAGAGAGGTGAATGAAAAAATAGATAATATAAATGAAGATGGAGATAAATCGACGAAAAGACATATATATATATATATATATATATATATATATATATATATATATATATATATATATATATATATATATATATATATATATATATATATATATATATACAAACAAACGTGAATAGTATTGAATGTTAGAAAATTGAAGGCAGTACAAAGAGTCTTAAAAATATTGGTTTAATTCTCAGTTTAACATTGAGAAGAATTGAGAGAATGGAAGGACAAATAGATGATATAGATGGAAATCAATCGACCGACAGACATGTATATACAAACGTAAACAGTGCTGAACGTTAGAAAATCAAAACAGTTTGACTAGTCATATTAAAGTCGTGTTAAACCCTCTCATGAACTTACGAGTAGAGCAGCAGATTCTAAAGACGAACCCCTGGTATCATCGACGATTGTATAATTCACCATTGCCATGAATAAGAAAAGGAAAGCCAACGCTTCAGGGAATTCTGTCCTAATGTTAGTCTCGCCAACTCATTCAGGAGGGTGAAGTCGGACATGAGATATAATCCAAAAACTTACGGTGCAGAGTGAAGTGCAGTCCCAGCGCGGGTATAATTATTGCGTTTGGGATGAATATATCAGCGAATTGGGTTTGAGAGAGAGAGAGAGAGATTTGTTCATATGGCGTAGAGGCTACATTCTGGAAATGTTTCAAGGAATTTGAGGTTTGTAGTCAGGGGAAACGGAGCGAATTTACGCTCTTGTAGACGCCAATGGGTATAATCATTTTTAACCCACGATTTTCAGGTTTTTTATTCTTTTTTGTCTTAATGAATTGCGTGTTATATGGATTAAGGGTCGACCTGTCTCTTGTACTGCGCTGATCATATACAATTTCTTTTCGGGGGAACCGTGGGGTAGCCGTTTCTTTCCTCAGTAATGGTGTATATATGTGTATGTATATATATACGTATATAATATATATTTGTATGTGTTTGTGTATATATACATGTATATTTGTATATCTACACATATATATATTTGTGTATGTATATATCATTTTGAGAGCGCATGCGTGTGCGTGTACGCATTGGAAAAAGCTGACGCCTGAAGTAGTATCATTTTCATTTTTTTTCCCATTTTTAAATCCTTCCATTCCGAAATTTTATTTTCGTCATGATAACCCTTATACGATTCCTTTTTTTATTATTATTATTTAACGGAAGTAAAAAAAGAAGGAAAATAAAAAGCTACCCTGCCTTCTTTATTATTTTGTTGATTACGCGGCCTGCCTCCTCTATCATTACGGCTGACCGCTACGGAAGAGAAGCCGCGTAATAGCGACACATAATCCTGATTGCAGTGGAGTTATGCAGGCGATGGTAATTAGCCCCGCCGAAAGCAAATGAAATTAGGTTGATTATACGAAAGGGGGGAAGCCAGCCGATAGGTCAGAGGGGCCCTTTGCTGCGCGTCCATCCGTAGGAGCCGTCCGTCATTCGTGAGCGTCCGTCCGTTATTCGTGAGAGGTTGTCCGTTATTCGTGAGAGTTTGTTCGTTATTCTTGAGAGTTTGTCCTATTTGTGAGAGTTTGTCCGGTATTCATGAGCGTCATTCCTATTTGTGAGAGTTTATCCGGTATCCATGAGCGTCGGCCCGTTATTCGTGAGAGTTTGTCCGTTATTCATGAGCGTCCGTCCGTTATTTGTGAGAGTCTGTCCGTTATCCGTGGGAGTTTGTCTGTTATTCTTGAACGCCCGTCCGTTATTTATGAGTTTGTCCCTTATGCGTGAGAGTTTGTCCGTTATTCATAAGCGTCCGTCCGTTATTTGTAAGCCCCCCCCGTTATTCGTGAGAGTCCTTCCGTTATTCGTGAGGGTCCCCCGTCCGTCATTCGTGACCGTCCGTCCGTTATTCGTGAGCGCCCAGCGAGCGAGTCGGTCCTGGTCCTGGCAATCCCAATTGTTCCTCGGTTACCAGAAGACGGTTTGAGGCTCTCGGGACAATTTATGCCCCTCACGCGATGTCTGCCTTTCGATTTGGCATTGCTTCTTTGCTTGCTTGATTCTCTTCGCTCACTCATTTTTACTTTTTGCTTTTCTTTTGAGATCGAGTATAGCTATCATCACGCTGCCGTGTGTGCGTTATTTTGGGCTCCGTCCGTGTCTCCCTGCTCTACCCCTCCCCTCCCCACTCTCCCAGTTGCCCCTATCTCTCTCCCCGTCCTCCTCCGCCTCCTCCCCTCTGTCCTTAGATTAAGATGTAAAAGGAAGGGAAGCTTTGTTTGTGCATTTGCATGTTTGTTTTTGTTTTGCTAACAGTTCTTTTGGTTGTCTATTTTCTTTTAAGATTTTTTCTCTGATTATTTGCGTTCTTCTTCTTCTTCTTCTTCTTCTTCTTCTTCTTCTTCTTCTTCTTCTTCTTCTTCTTCTTCTTATTATTATTATTATTATTATTATTATTATTATTATTATTATTATTATTATTATTATTAACGAGCATATTTACTCACATGCTAATATTATGTATATTTCATAAGGATAAATCCATTAAAAAGAAATTGTTCATCTGTTGACCCAGGCTTAGAAGTTTCTATATAGTGTATGTGTGCTTCCTATTGAATATGATATCAGAAACAATAGAAGTCTCGTAGTTCAGTTATCAAGTCAACGTCTTCTGCAGTCGTGTCGACGTCCCTTCCTCCCTTTTGACAGTCTGGCTGAAAACGCCTTAAATGTTTTGTGGATTTTGGGCAAACTTGGTCCGCTGACTTCTTCCTTCTGCCTCTCGTCTCCTCGAAGCGCCTGTCTCTTGAATATTCTTCTTACCTGAATTTTTTATCTACCTGCCAAAGGCAGGCGGTTCAGAGTGGCGCGTGATATGTATTATTTGTTGACATTTCGACGCTGACGAAATTGTCAAGCAGCAGCGCCGAGGAATGGTATGGGAGCTTTAAAATAGATATACATTGGATTGTGTGCAGTTTGGTGTATGCTTGATATCGTAAGCACTATTTATAGATGGACTGCACGTTTCCGTTAAATATTATGCTAAGAAAATAGATTAAAATCGATATAGGTTATATGTCGTGTGGTGTACGCTCTGTATCATAAGCAATATTTATAAATGGACTGCACGTTTCCGTAAAATATTATACTAAGAAAATAGATTGAAATCCATATAGATTATATGCAGTGTGGTGTACGCTCTGTATCATAAGCAATATTTATAGATGGACTACACGTTCCGTTAAATATTATACTAAGAAAATAGATTAAAATCGATATAGATTATATGTTGTGTGGTGTACGCTCTGTATCATAAGCAATATTTATAAATGGACTGCACGTTCCGTTAAATATTATACTAAGAAAATAAAATTAAAATTGAATATTTTCAAACCAGAATATAACAAGAATGGGAAGTACAAATATTTGTTTTCCCTAAGGGTTGGCATGGCCCTGTCTACAACAGGCTATGATGTTATGACTGTAAGTTATTGAAGACCTCGGAGAGTACCAGGGTTTAGTTTTGGTTAGGTTGGTGAATTTATTCAGTGGGCGTTGTGTATGGTCTAAAGAGGAGATGGCCGCCTTCAGAACAACATCCAGAGTTGCATATATATTTAAGACGGTTGGACCGTACCTTTCGTGGAGCTAAATTGTTACCTTTTTTTTTTTTTTAAGTTTAAAGGCATATGTGTTTAGATCAACACTGAAATGTAAATATAAGAAAGGTGTTGTCCCATTCGTAATTTAGTTTTTGATCTCTGTGAGATTTTAGGCCCTATGGTGAGTTGAAGGTAATGGCATTAAAAAAAATTATTCTTAGTGTATTTTAGTGTTTACTTCTAAAGTGAAATTACGATTTGGCCTTAGTTATCTAGTTTTATTGTTTTCACTGGTTATGAGACACATTGAAAGAGCATTAGAAGTGGGAAGACAGTAAATCGGACTTGGTAACGTTGAACTACTCCCAGGTAAATCTCTTGTAGGCAGACTGTCTATCGAAATCACTCTTGACCTTTATGCAAGGTCAACAAGACAGGATTATTTGAAGAGGAGTTTGACCGAAAAGGTAGTGTAAAGTTTGCCGATGCCCAGGTCTGTAGACTCAACTCCGCAGTTTATATCAAACTGGATCACTAATCCCTCCACAAATCACACGGAGGAGCGCACGGATGAAGTAAGTGTAAAATTCCTGTACAAGAGAAGTAAAGGAAGAAATATAACTTTGAAAAGAAGCAAAAATCGGAGGAACGGTTTCATCGTAATTGTTGTAAGCTCCTAGAAACTGTGGTGGAAATTAATGGCCAGGGGTATAATTAAACATTAAATTTGCGTATTTATGGCAATCTGTTATCAATAAAGGGTACTATACCATGTGGCAGGTCACGTAAAAACCTGAACTCCCCTCTCCCCACCCACCCGAAAGACTGCTTGGCAAGGGATCCATATTCTATGTATGGTGTCTATTGAAACCCCCAACAGAGAGGACTCGTTGCAAGATATTTGATGTTCCTAATTGACCAGAGATGAGAAAGTTTTAGGATATTATGAAATTGATAAAATTCAGTGTCTGAAAATCTTATATCACAAATATGTAAATTGGAAATCTTCATAATATAAAAGGGAAAGCACGCAAATGTCGATCCTGGGTTGTTGGGAAATATCCTCTACAATTTTGCATATGTTAGGGAGTTGCGAGAAGAATAATAGGTCGTCAGTGTATACATATATATCATGAGTAATTTATACGAAAAACAGAGATAAAGGGAATAAATGTGTCTACGTTTGCAAAATCACTTTGATGTTCGATTAAGAATGTCTGATATTTTGTCCGATACTTTCAGTATATTAAGGTGATTTGTTACTCATAAAATGTCCTGTCTGCTTAGAAAATTATCATATAAAATAATTCCCTTTAATTCTTCATCCCATTTGCTGATAATTGTTTTGACTTTAATTACACGATTTGTGTAGAGAAAATCTTATATGAGAACTGAATCTACAAAATAATCAAGTTGATAAGAGATATTAATTATATTGGTTTAACCATCAAGCGCTGAAGTCCTGGAACGCAAAACGTTTCCAGGAAGGAAAATCAATACCCCGTTCAACTTGTTGTGTCTGCCTTCTATATATAACTTTCCTAGAGAAGGCAATTTTAAAATGGCTTTCACTGACAACATACAACTCTGTAATTCCCAAGGGGGTCAGTGGCATTAAGACTGTACCTTCTTGCGTCAGACCTTTGCAATGATCGAGTCTCCTCGGAAAATGAGAAGTCCTCAGGTATTAACGACGATTGTTTCTAGATCTTGTTTTAAAAGAGCAGTATTTCTGGTTCAGTTCCAGGAATTGTTATTATTTTTTTTTTGGGGTGGGGGAGATGATAGCAAATATCGGAATGAGATATAATGGAGGCTAATTGTGATTGGTGGAAAGGAAGTCTGATTTTCTTTTTTTTTTCATGGAGTTAACAGTTGTTGATTGTATTGTCTCTAGGTAGCGAAAATCGTACTTGATAATGATATTGGGATGACGACATTTTTGTATATTTATCATAATAATATAGTTTTTTGAAAGTATGAAGAGGTGGTGTGCATACTTTCTACTAACACATCAGCCAATCAAAAGCAAATTTAAGCCTCAGTACATATCGGTTGTGGATATGTATCGTAATCTCAGGAAAAAAAGATACAGATAAAACCGACTCTCAGGAGGCGTTCAGACTGGATTCTAATAAAGAATTTGGAAGCAGCATATCTAATATTTCTCAGTTCACTGGAAAATTGGCGTTCTTAGATCTAGTTATTGCTAATTTTCTTGATAGTGTAGAGGTCTTGGTCGTATTCACTCGAAGAGATGAGATGGCATTCGCTCGAAGAGATAACAATTTTAGTTTTCTGAAAAGAAAACTATTGTGCCGGCTTTGTCTCTCCGTCCTCACTTTTTTTTGTCCGCCCTCAGATCTTAAAAACCACTGAGGCTAGAGGGCTGCAAATTGTTATTTTGATCATCCACCCTCAAATCATCAAACATACCAAATTGTAGCCCTCTATCCTCAGTAGTTTTTATTTTATATAAGGTTAAAGTTAGCCATAATCGTGCTTCTGGCAACGATATAGGACAGGCCACCACCGGCCGCCGTGGTTAGAGTTTCATGGGCTGCGACTCCTACAGCATTATACCGAGACCACCGAAAGATAGATCTATTTTCGGTGGCCTTGATTAGACGTTGTACAGAAAACTCGATTGCGCCGAAGAAACTTTGTCGCATTTTTTACTTATTTAATTAGTTGGCGTAGTGATGATTATCCTTATGGTATTCAGAATCAATAGTAACTTGTTCCTCTGGTAATGATGATACTGGACTGTTGATAGAAGTTCGAAGGTACGTCGGTTCTTTATTTGCTGGTAGCCGAGGTAAAACAACCGAAGAGATTGTATCTCAGAGGTGTTCTGGCGAATAAAAGGACTGACAATAGTCGTTCATTTTAGCTTTGTATTTTACAGTGTTCGTCTTGATCGCATGAAGAAATTTGGCGTTCTTTTAGATTCTGTTCTTTCTGCTATGTGTGATCAGCTGTGCCTCTTAGAATTGAACATTTCATCATAAAAGGAAGTTATATATACGAGTAGATTAACAGGACAGAGCTGTAACTGAAGGTTGTGCTCTCTCTCTCTCTCTCTCTCTCTCTCTCTCTCTCTCTCACACACACACACACACACACACACACACACACACACACACACACACGAATACACATACCCACACATCGACAATAATCTTCAAGGTTTCCAGTGTTATAATCCTTTAATAATCTACTGTTATCGTGATTCATTTATAACAATATATTGGTTTACAGTCACGTGACTTCTTAACAGCAGTCATCTTACCTAGGTGGCGTGTCTAATGGAGTTTTAAGGGGAAGGTCCCTTCATCATCATTTTTTCCCTTCCCCTATTTTTAGATATAGAGTTCCTTCTCACGAATCGAGGTATATTTTCATTTTCTAAAATTAGAAGGGAACGGAGTTTGAAAATGAATTATCTGTTTGTGTGTGTGTGTGTGTGGCTTTTTTTTTGTGTGGTGTGGGTATGTTCCCTATTATTTTTATTTATTTCAGAATGTAAATATATTTACCTTTTTATGTTAACGTTTTTTTGTATTTTTATTTTGGTTTAATTTCAGATTTTTTATTTATAAAATCAGTTGTCGTGTGAATAATATACACCTGAAAATGGCTTTTTCATTCGGTTTTATTTCAGGATTTTGTTCGGTTCTTTATTTGAAAACATTTTCAATCAAGTTTGCTCTCATAGAAATGAAGGACTTCCTTCGGCTATTAGTTCTCAAGTATATAATAACTTTTTTTTATTCTGTTTCTCCTTGAAGCGTATAATTGAGACGGTAAGATAGTTTCACTTTTGAATAATTGATATTTTTATACACTGCTTGTGCTTAATGTTTGTCAATAAAACATTTACAAAATAGCCCCTGTGGTCCGTTGAAACCATAAAAATACCTGATATATTCTCTCTCTCTCTCTCTCTCTCTCTCTCTCTCTCTCTCTCTCTCTCTCTCTCTCTCTCTCTTACATGTGTGTATGTTTATACATTTATCTCTCTCTCTCTCTCTCTCTTACATGTGTGTATATTTATGTTTATACATTTATCTCTCTCTCTCTCTCTCTCTCTCTCTCTCTCTCTCTCTCTCTCTTCTCTTACATGTGTGTATGTTCATACATTTATCCTCTCTCTCTCTCTCTCTCTCTCTCTCTCTCTCTCTCTCACTCTCTTACATGTGTGTATGTTCATACATTTATCTCTCCACTCTCTCTCTCTCTCTCTCGCTCTCTCTCTCTCTCTCTCTCTCTCTCTCTCTCTCTCACATATGTGCATGTGAATGCGTTTATGTGTTCGCCCTCTCTCTCTCTCTCTCTCTCTCTCTCTCTCTCTCTCTCTCTCTCTCTCTCTCTCTTCCATGTACGTATGTATATATTTATATGTGCATTGTATGCATAAAAATATACATATATAGTCATATCTGGATGTTTTTCTTCCTCCTATCGTACCGCTTAAAAACAAAGCAAGATTTTAATCTCTGAAGACTCAACTATCCATTTCGATCAAGTGCTCTAGACCGGCAGTTCTCAATAAATGTAAATTGAACTGCGGGCGGAACAGCCGCGTGCACGGATGTTCACGACTTTAATGTTGTCGGGTTTGATTTCGGAAACATTCATATCAGGAGACTAAATCAAACGCGCCCGCCCTTGCTTACGGTTTGGCCATTACCTCCTCAAACGTCACGCCGCCAAAGGGAGTTCTCGGTATGGGTTTCATCGGACGGTGATTGCTAATGCTTATGCTGTTTGCTGTTGCTGCGGAACTCTCTCTCTCTCTCTCTCTCTCTCTCTCTCTTACACTCGCATATTACACAAATATATATATATATATATATATATATATATATATATATATATATATATATATATATATATATATATTATATATATATATATGGTAGATATTTATATATATAGATCGATAGGATAGATAGGTAAATAGATAGATAGATAGGGTAAATATATATATATATATATATATATATATATATATGTATATATATATATATATATATATGTGCTATTATATATAAATTAAATATGATATAAATATATATATGAATGATATTTATATACATATAAAATATCATTCATATATATACATACACACACACACACACACACATATATATATATATATATATATATATATATATATATTTATATATATTACATATATATACTATATTACATATATATATATATATATATATATATATATATATATATAGATAGAAGAGAGAGAGAGAGAAGAGAAGAGAGAGAAGAGAGAGCTATTCGTGTCATGATACTCCACTCACCAGTAAGAGGGCTATGGTCCGATTCTCGGGCCAGGCCAAGCACTTTTGGCGTTTTCCGGTAAACCCCATTGCCTCTCTGTTGACCTAAGCATTGAACTATGTACCAGGTAGTTAGCCGGCTTAATGTGGGTAGCGGATAAGGTTAGATAGTAAACTCATTACCAAATACTACTGAGAACAAAACCCTCTTGGAAAGGTATACAGATGAATATATACATACTATATATAATATATATTGTATATATACTCGTATATATATATACAGATGAATATATATATGTAATTATATATAATATATATTGTATATATACACATATATATGTATAATGTGTGCTCTATATATATATATACAGAGTATATAGAGAGTATATACACATACATATATACATACATACATACATACGTATATATTAGTATGTTTATATTTCTCTAAAAGCATGCTAGTGTTCCCCTTCCCAACTGTTCCAAATCACGTTCTCTCACGTTTGCTTTCAGTTTTAGCGCTGTTGCGACCATTATTTTGATGAATTTCTTGTGCGGCCTATCCGTCTTACTTATTCACTCCCCCTCCAACCTTCGAGAAAGAAATTGTAGTCAGATGGTATCACGGTAATTTCCTTAACCTCTCTTGATAGGCTTAGCGCTTGCATGAGGCTAAACTGTCGGTTCAGTGCGTCGGGATGTTTGTAGGTCCTGGGAATTGTCAGATATTATTTGAGAAGTATTTTGATCTGGTCTTAACTGTTATTATTATTATTATTATTATTATTATTATTATTATTATTATTATTATTAGTAGTAGTAGTAGTAGTAGTAGTAGTAGTGGTGGTGGTGGTAGTATTATGTTATTATTATGTTATTATGATTATTATTATTATTATTCAGAAGATGAACGCTATTCATATGGAACAAGCTCACCACAGGGGCCATTGACCTGAAATTCAAGCTTCCAAAGAAGTAATAGAGTTCAATAGAAAGAAGCAACGGAAGGTGATTGGAAATACAGAAAGAAGAGATCACTTATTAAAAAAAATAAATTAGCAAATTAATAAATAGATAGAAAAAATGTTAGTAAATATTTAAGATACAATACTTGGCTTGAAGTTCTGAAGTTCCAGTTGCACGACATCTTCAGGGAGGCTATTCCACAGTCCAGTGGTGTGAGGAATAGAAGACCTCAGTAATACCGCAGTTGTTTACAGCGTAATGTCATTTTAATTATTAAGGGTTTTGTCTACGACAGCTCATTGTATCCACTATTTGGTCATTAATCAGTTCTGAAGTAATTGGATAGTTATGTGTACCTTAGTTTAACCAGACCAATGAGCTGAGTTAACAGCTTTCCTAGAGAGGGCTGACCCGAAGGATTAGACTTATTTTACGTGGCTAAGAACCAGTTGGTTACCTAGCAACGGGACCTACAGCTTATTGTGGAACCCGAACCACATTATAACGAGAAATGAATTTCTTTCACCAGAAATAAATTCCTCTAATTCTTCATTGGCTGATCGGAGACTTGAACTCAGGCCTAGCAGAGTGCTAGCCGAGAACTCTACCGACTAGTCCAACGAAGAACTGAATGAGCGTTGTATTACATGGGACAATGGGGTGCAGAAGAAAATGTATGGAAAAATAGTCAGGACTCATGTTTCTCTGAAGGAAATAGTAAAAGGCACTAGTCTTGATATATTCTATATATATATAGTATATATATATTCCATTATATATATATATATATATATATATATATATATATATATATATATATATGCATATATATAATCTTATATATATACTTAATAATATATAATTTATATGTATATATATATATATATATATATATATATATTTACAAATATATATTATATAGGTATATTTGTCGTTTATGAGATTACAGGAGGAGGGAGTTGAATATGAAGAAGTGGGACGAGGATATAACATGCGCGATGAATATAAAACAAAAAATGATTGGGGTGCAATTATATCCATATGACAGGATGAGAGAAAAAAATGAGTAACAGAAGAGGTGTAGCAGGGAAATATGTTGGCAACCCTATAAAGAGGTTTCAAAAAGGAAGTGTCAGTGGAAGCTAAGGCTGGATTATGTGAATGAATTAGCGACAAACCTATAGTATAAAAGTGGAGTGTAGTTATTTTATATGAATGAAAACAAGTAAAACATGCGCCAAAGTTTCTTCGGCGCAGTCGAGTTTTCCGTACGTTGTATAATCAACCCCACGAAAATAGATCTATCTTTCTGTGGTCTCGGTATAATGCTGTATGGGCCGCAGCCCATGAAACTTTAACGACGGCTCGGTGGTGGTCTATCTTTTATCGTTGCCAGAAGCACGATTTTGGCTAACTTTAACATTAAATAAAATAAAAACTACTGAGGCTAGAGGGCTGCAATTTGGTATGCTTGATGATTGGAGGAGGGATGATCAACATACCAATTTGCAGCCCTCTAGCCCGAGTAGTTTTTAAGATCTGAGGGCGGACAGACAGACAAAGTCGGTACAATAGTTTTCTTTTACGGAAAGCTAAAATAGGGTGGAAGCTATTGAGTATCCTACTTAAGTAAGAAGTAAATGTGTGCTAAAGAGGAATACTAGCGTAAGAAGATTGGTAGGGCGAAGAAATGGTAAAGAGATTAGTTTAGATTTAAATATTGATTGATTGGTTGGAATGAGTACGATGATCGACGTCGAGTATTCCAAGGTGGTGTGATCATGTGGAGAGATTGGAATTGGAGCACGTTTAAAATGCACAGTTCCTAGATGGAAAGAAGTTGTTTAGATGCAAGCGTCTTAATACCCAGTTTCGCAAGTGTGCAATAGATTACTTGCTTCACAAGCAAATACCTAATTTCTTGTCTCATACTTACATCTGTCTGTCCTAAGTATGCAAGTACATCTCTTAGTTAGTCTCCCTCTAGTACTTACTTTTGCTGTCAAGCCGTTAATGGAACAGATTTACCAAGTGCTAAGGCAGAGTAGGTGATTTGTCAATAATGATTTAATGTGCAATGAATAATTCATTCAGGAATTGTTGGTGCTTCAGTGTTGTCTTTCTTGCTTATTTACAAAATGAAGTAGCCTTTTGCTTCATTGAAGTAAATTAACTAAAAATAGTTGAACATAACTGTAAATTATATTTTACAAAATATGCGGTTAGAATTTGTGTAAATTCGTCTGTAAAGTACGCAAAGAAATAAGTAAATAAATACATACAGTCGGAATTCACTTATAGCACGTATATTTAAACGTGTTCACCTAAATGTACGTTGAATTTAATTGTGTTCATAATATGAAAATCTGTTCTGAGCATGTTATACAATTAAAAATATATTTTAAAAAGCATATAAAATATTAAATGAGGAAATATAACGGAAAGTTGAATCTTCTTTTCATCATCGCTGTCACTCGACTCTGGTTCTACGATTACAAAACGAACAGCAGTCTCAGGTTACATTAGAAGCGAAATGTCAGGTCCGTTTTTATGGAGCATTCAGTGCCACAAGTACATTCCTTTGTTTACTTCACGTCAGCTGTTTCAGGTTACCCAGGTGTTTTTTAATAGGTGCGTTGCATTTAGTAGACAGGATATCACGAATGGTTGTACTTGCTCACTTTTTATTTCTCTTTTCTTTTTCGATTTTTGATCAGGTTTGCGTCGAAATGTGTTAAACTTGACAGTGATTTCCGAAATTATTGCAGACTTTGAGTCTATATAAATCTTTGTGGATTATTACCGATCACTAGATTTATTGTCAGAGTATTTATGTATTAATTTCACATAGATACGACTGGATAGCTGCCAGCCACTTATAACAACATATAATGTGTAACTTATTTTTAATTTATGACAGATATGGCCATTTTCATAAATCTGAATCGGTTAGAAAGTTGGAAAATGTTTGCAGGATTCTTTTGTATATGTGGGAAAGTATTATTAGCTTACAACCTTACCCTTTTTTAAAATATTTTTCGTAGAAGTTGTATAATAAAACATCCTAGATTCATTTCCCACCAAGGAAAAACCTCATGTTGTCTGAAAATAAATAATTGAATACCATGTCTGCAATAAGACTTTCGTTTTATTTCCACTGGCGTATAGAAATCATTCGTTATAAAAACGAAAAATTTCTGTTATACATACAAACGGACTTGCAGTCATATATATATATATATATATATATATATATATATATATATATATATATATATATATATATATATATATATATATATATATATATATTATATTATATATAATATATATTTTTATATATAAATATATACACACACACATAAGCCAGTGCATGTTTCGACTCCATGCATGTTTACCTTAGTATATTGATGCAAATATGATTTAGGCATGCATTATAATTGGATAACCGATTTTTACCCATATCAGGGCCCCTGTCAGATGCATCTACGTGTCTCTCGCCAAAGCATAAAACTTATTTTGATATACAGACCAACTATTGCTATCAACCGAGGCATTCCACCCGCTCCTAATGTTAGTTAATTTGGCGAAGTTGTCTCACGCCGCCCAGGGAGAGACGAGATGGATTCGCAGACACTCTTGAGGGACGGCAGTAATGGAAAAGTGGTTTGCTCTTCCGGGAAAACTTCATGAGGAGGAGCCGTTTCCAGGGACATTTCATCTCCGAGACAATATTCTTTCGTCGCATGATGGATTGCTCTTTTCGACTTAATTGGCCGTCTCCGCCCCCCCCCCCAACCCTCCGTGAGCGCTCTGTTGGAACTGAGTCCATTCCCCGTTCGTAGGATTCTTTGTTGAGGGCGGGGAGGAGTATGGGATGGTGAGAAGGAGTAGGAGAAGGTGTCCTTTGAATGCTAGTAGCAGGGGTTTGTTTACGTTAAGTTGCCCTTGGTCAGATGCTTCTTTGTTCCCTCAAAACAAAGGGAAAGTTGTGGTTGTTGTAAGTCTCTGC
>NC_089793.1:29647823-29657823 GCF_040412425.1 Macrobrachium rosenbergii | reverse complement strand
TATCAGTTTATTTACAAAATACAGACGATACTCTGTTCATTAATTTATATGCGTACAAAATCAATGAAGATCTGTGTAAATCCATTAATGATCATCAAAATTGTACAAAAATTATCTTCAATATCCTCATCACTTTGATCATCATTTTCATCATCACTATTTAGGAGGAAGTCCTCTCCTAATGCATTATCAATAAAAATTGAAGCTGTTAATGCTTCATGAAATCTGCAGTTTTTCGACTATTATATGAGTGGGTAAAGTATATATAGACATAATGTTTGGCGTCGAGACACCTACATGTGATCACAGAGAAATGGATGCTAAGGTTAAGACCGTGGAAGCATATAAACAAATGTTCAGGCTTAAGTGCTGGTTTGAGTGTATTTCACACATTCCGACTTTCATGAGGAAGGAACTTGAAGCTGGGCAGAGCGTCCTAAGCCCCTATTGGCCAGGGGTGTCCTGGAATTTGTGACGGAGAATCAGGTGTGGCTACTAGCTGGACGGGTGTAGACAAGACTGCTGCCAAATTCCTCATTATTACAAAAGATTTTAGACTTTTACAATACCCACGGAGGACTTCAGACACAGACTTCCATAGATTATAAGGAAAATGAGAGAGAAACACCAAGAGAGCATACCTCCGCTATATTTTTCATTGACCAGACATGGTTACTTATCGAGAACCATATGGAATCTTACTGGTTAAGAGGAGATAAACTCTAGTCGGACTTTCTTTGCAGAAGTAATATAATTTTTATTTGCCAAAATCTGCGGTAATGTTGTGCAAGGTTTTGGTCTCTTAATCATGGCGCACTTGAAACAAGGCTGAGCACTCCACTCCTTTAAAGATGCCTTCTTCCTATAAGTTGCTTTCCTGTCTCTCCCAAAATGTAATTATTTGCTGCCAATTATTATTATACACAAGACGGACCCTGTTCTTTTCGAACAAGCCCACAAGGGTCACTGACTTACAGTTCAAGCTTCCAAAGAATATGGTGTTTATTTGAAAGAAGTAACAGAAGGTAAAAGGAAATACAGAAAGAAGAGATCACTTATTAGAAAAGAAAACGAATATAAAAATAAACTTTCTATACTTAATACAGAAGTGACAGCTCTGTCAAAATGATTATCATTACTGTAATTACTGATGCTTTGTGAATGCGGTTCCAACCCTACATAACCTAACACTGTTGTAAACAACCGCACACACGTTTTATTGTGAGCGATCGTGATTCCAATACTAAACAGTATTGATTTAGGAATATTAGCTTACCCTTTTTGGAGTCATGACGATTGTGATGTCCGTGGATATTGATAGTGATGACTGAGCTCATCACCATTACCCAGTTGATAAAGGACAGACAACAAGCTCGATCATGATTTTGACCCACACACAAACACACACACACACACATACGCACCCACACACACGGGAAGAAATTCCCATCCGACGGAATTATTGACTGAGAGCGATTGGAATATGCAAATGACGAAGGCATTTTTTCATTTTTCATAGGCTTTTGATTATGATATTGAATGGCGAGTCGGAGGCTCTCGGGCGATAACTGTTTTTCCTGTTAATTAATCCTTTATCAGGCCTGTGTTTGTCGCATTTATATGTTAATGAGAGGAAGTCCCTCTTCGCCTGCCCCCACCCCCTCCGCCCCGCCCCGCCTCCTCCTCCTCCTCCTCCTCTCCTTCCCCGGCACCTAGCGCATAGAGATCCATTGTCCGTGTTTTCATTAAATTTGGTCAGTGCCGGGGAGGGAGGTTTATTCTCCGTCTCATATTGATATTCATGTTTTGATTTGATTTTCCCGCTTCGATTTGGGCGATGGACGTCCGGCCTTATCAGCTAATTTCGATATTCATTACGGGTTAATCATAATAGGGAGATATGTTTATATATAATATATATATATATATATATATATATATATATATATATATATATATATATATATATATATATATATATAAAGATGACCTGAGAATTGACCACTTCTTGAGTCATCCCTTCAAGGGAAAAATTGATAAGGATATATGTTATATATATATATATATATATATATATATATATGTATATATATATATATATATATATATATATATATATATATGTATGTATATATATATATATATATATATATATATATATATATATATATATATATATATATATATAAACATGTATTTCTTTGTATAACGATGACGTATCCTGAATGAGAAATAGGAATTATGAAATGAACATATGCATTTATGCCTATGAAGTCAGTTCAGTTGTCTTGTAGTTAGAATCTCGATGCCATATCATTACACACACACACACACACACACACACACACACACACACACACACATATATATATATATATATATATATATATATATATATATATATATATATATATATATATATACATATATATATATATATATATTGAATTTTTTTAACTACATTTTCCTACTTGGTCTCAGACTAGGTGCCTTTGGCTCAAGTTTATCTCTCTCTCTCTCTCTCTCTCTTCTCTCTCTCTCTCTCTCTCTCTCTCTCTCTCTCTCTCTCTCTCTCTCTCTCTCAGGTTATTAATCGGGGAAGGCATAGCCTAAGGGTAGAGTGACCTCTGTCGTCGAGAGCGAGCAATTCACTCCGCTTATAAACAACCACTGACTTTCATCAGTTTGTGAATTTATGATGAATTTTCTTTGCGCTTACATTTTTCACTCACAGGACACAACGACCAGTGAGGTAATCTTCAATATTCCGTTTACTTGCGAAGGAGTCCTACAAACCGACGGAGCAGATCAAGATTCCTTCTCGAAGTATCAGACCCAGTTGTTTACCTTAACCGTTGCCCCGACGAGATATATTGGAGAGCGTTTTAAGTGGTCAGTGATGGGAATTTAGGTTGGAGGAAATATTTACCTTTTTCCCCGTTTCTTTTCTTGTCGAGAGTTTACGTTCAGGGTAAAATGGGAGGAGATATGTTTGCTGACGAAATAAATGAGTAAGTAATAAATAAATAAGGAAAGGAGGAAAGGAATTCATAAGTTCTTAAATGCACAAATAAATAAATAAATAATTAAATAATTACATTTATAGATACGAGGGACTAATCATGAAAAGTAAGTAACTTCATCGTGGTATTTCCGTTGTATTTTCCTGTGTATTTCTTCAAAGAGAAGTAATGCCTTCTTTCTATCAACATGTTTCACATGGTCCTTGCTGGATATAGAATCGTGCGAGTGATATCCTCACTTTTCATCGGCACTTTCGTAGTTAAAGCTCCACTTGTAACAGTTGATCATGTTTTTTTTTTATATTTAGTAGCACTGTATTATTTCGTCTCGCTAGCAACCGCCATTCAACGGGATAATTGCCTAAGGTGGAAGGATCTGCATCAAGATTTGAAAGATCAGAGGTAACTGTGGCATGGAATAATTCTTTCATATCCCAGACTAATCCCAACAAATGCATGTCTTTTTCAGATTTTATTCATCTTTTTTCCTAGCTGTTGACTCCATGTTTCCACTCACAGTTTCTATTTCATGGCTGATATTCTATTTGGGAGTCGTTCTGTAATGTAAAAACAAAAAAAAAAAAAAAAAACTCAGATTTGTTTTCACAGAATTGGAAGTTAGTCTCCATTATACTTTGCGTTCCAGGTGTATTACTCTGTTGCTGATTCTCTGAGGGGAGAGATTTATTTTCATGCCTTCAGTACATATTTTCAGGCCATCAGGATTTATAAATAACCTCAAATTTTCCTTTTAAATTAATCCATTTTACCTTTACCAGTATTTTCCCCCATAACATTGTAATTTTCAGATTATAACAATGTGAGCTGCCATATTTGATGCCACTCAATTTCTCACTCTATATCTTTTTGTGATTTCATACTAAGGTACTGGATGGCCCCCTTGGCCCCCGTGCTTGGACTTTTCGGGCCTTATGCCTCATTATTTCATCCTACCCATCTACTCTGTTGCCCTTCTTCCAGTATGTACTTGCATACATCAGCGTACTATGATTTTTCGCAAGAAGAAATTCCTTTGCTTCGTAACTCGTGTGTAATTGATTAGTTGGCCTGCCTGTACCCTTTTCCTTCCCCATGTTGATTTGTATCTGAAAAGAAGGTCTCTCTCTCTCTCTCTCTCTCTCTCTCTCTCTCTCTCTCTCTCTCTCTCTCTCTCTCTCTCTCCCCAGTATGCAATGCTCAGTGACTGTCGAACGAAAAGGAAAAAATAGAAAACACGGCCAGTGCATAATCATGATGATATTAAGTCACAAGTATGTCGGTTCTTTAATCAGTACAGTAATAAAAGTAGTAAAATAAAGATTACAGGGAATTCGCGTTCGTCGCCAAGATATAGCAGGAGTTGTAGCATTAATTGAAGCAGTGGTTTTAATTTATGAGTTGAATTCCCAATGAAAAATTTGCCTACCTAAGCAAACACATATTATGAGAGATAATTAAGGCAGTACATCATAGCACATCAAAGATAATCATTCTTTAACAGAGCTAACTTTAGGTGAACTTTACTAAATTTCTTGCAAAGTAAGTGTCAAAGTACTGGATTATTATTTTACTTGACATTCCAGCTTCAGTGTAAACTCCCTTGTCGACGCAGTGTTCCTTTATGTCACTGTAACTAAAAACAAAAAAATTACAATTCTTGCTCAGAATTCATGGAGACGAAAATGTAACACGGATGTCTAACAGCGGATTCCTTGGCCCAGTATTCCCTAGGTAGCTTCTCGTACAAGGACCGTTCTTTGAGCTCAGTAATTTAACTGATAGACTTCACACTTTCGATGGAAAAAAACTTGATATTTGTAAAAATAATAATTGTGCACAGTGGCAGATCACAGAAGAAAAAAAACCTGGATATGATGAATATCAAAAATACCAAACTTCGTTTTTCGGCTAGACATAGAATTGATAGTTGTCAGTAAATTTTTCTCCAAACACACTTTATGATAAAAGTAATATCATATTAGCACTAATAATAACTAAAATCGAAACAGTTACTTGCTAATACAGAAATGGATATCTCCTTTTATATTGCCATCGAGCTAAAAATCTATCAGATGAAAGACTCTACAACAGAAATCGCAAAGGAGTTTAGAACCTAAGCACTTGCGCAGTGCTTAAGTAGTCACCGGGGCAGACGCTCATTAAAAGTACGTAGGATGCAACATCTATTTTGATGTATGCCTCTTGAGTCCTGAGTCCTGAGTTCGATCTCAACGTGAGTTAGAAATTTATTTTGAAATATCTCACAAAACTGTGTGTTGGTTTCCACATCTGCGTTAATATTCACTAACATTGGATAATTCAAATTTAACGTTATCGTTGATCAAGTAACTCCTCTGATACTGTATATATACTTATATTCCAACTTGCACCTATTACTTCAGTGGAGTGGTCGATAGCGCCCTCGTCTCTCATCCGAAAAGTCCTGGGTTCGATCCTGACAGGAAGTAGAAATTTATTTTAAACAAAAATCATAATATGAGTTAGTGTAGTCTTTGGCATGTTATATAAATCTAGCGATACCATCACCAGTTGCAATACAGGAATTAACGCTTCCCATCGTTGTATTGCCAAAAAAAAAAGAAGTAAAAAATGTGCCGAAGTTTCTTCGGCGCAATCGAGTTTTCTGTACAACCACTACAGCGTATAATCAAGGCCACCGAAAATAGATCTATCTTTTCGGTTGTCTCGTATAATGCTGCATGAGCCGCGGCCCATGAAACTTTAGCCACTGCCCGGTGGTTGCCTATCCTATATCGTTGCCAGAAACACGATAATGGCTAACTTTGATAACCTTGAATAAAATAAAACTATTGAGGCAAAGGGCTCGCAATGGCAGGTATGTTGATGATTGGAGGTGGATGATTACTATACCGTTGCAGCCTCTAAGCGCTCGGTGGTTTTCAAGATCTGAGGTCGGACAGAAAAAAGTGCGGACAGAAAAAGTGCGGATGGACAGACAAAGCCGGCATAATAGTTTTCTTTTACAGAAAACTGAAAGGGGGTACGCTTATATGTGTCGGATGTCAGAGCGACCTTTAAAAGGCTTCGTGTACAGCCAGGGATTTTCAGATTAAATGCCCTTTGGCTTTTTAATAAGCATCGTCAGACCGCGCTGAATACTGATTATGCTCATGCAAAGACCCTTGCAGCGTATATCATGAAGTTGAGGCAAATGGTAGAATAACATTCCCCTCGCTGGTCCATGTATTCGTGTGGTACCGAGTTGAGTTTGTCTTCTGATTGTGCTACTTATGGATTGAATGTGCTAGATATATTTAATGCACACATACATACAATATATATATATATATATATATATATATATATATATATATATATATATAAAGTATAAAAAGTTGTGTGTGAATTGGGATTACTGATCTGTGGTGTGTTCACACCTCATTATACTATCTTAACATGCAACACTTCCTTGCACTTCATTCACTTATGTTCACCATCGCCATAGTCCTGTTGCCCCTTCACTCCAGAGAGAGAAAGGGAGATTTATTATATGTGTTATGACATTTCATGAGTCTATCCTCTCTATAGTGCACGTGTGGTTTTATGATATGAACAGGTCAATTTACACAATGGGATTTAACATTTTTTACTTGTCAAGTAGGTAACACGGTTTTGTGTCATGTGATCAGGCATTATGGTAATCAGTTTATGATTATATATAACACTACGTTTGAATGATTTAATCCCTGTGCGTTATGGCCTGTATAAATGTAAGAATTAAATGATAATTAGTGCTTATATTAGTGTATGCTTAACGAATTTTTTTCACGCACGACTAATAATAATAATAATAATAATAATAATAATAATAATAATAATTTTGTGTGTTATTATTATATATTATTATATTATAATAATATTATTATTATTATTATTACTAGGTATTAGTAGTAGTAGAATTCATTATGCGAATACATTCTTTTTAGGTAAGTCAGAATAAAATGAACTATAAACTGTACCATAATTACTCGTGTTTGATCGCGTTAATCTTCATTACACCAGCATTATTCTTGAAATGTTTCTGGGCTGGATTACTAGTTGTTTTCCCTTTTTCTTTATTTTTTCATTTTCTTTATTCTTCTTGCGATTTCAATTGCCACTTGGGATTTGGGTGGAAGTGACGCAAGTCGTCCTGATCACTAATCCTTAATCAAAATCCCTAAGAGTAACCTGGGGTCGTACGGTAGACTAATCCATAATCAAAATCCCTAAGAGTAACCTGGGGCCGTACGATGGACTAATCCATAATCAATATCCCCAGGAGTAATCTGGGGTCTTACAATGAACTAATCCATAATCAAAATCCCAAACAGTAAACTCAGGGTCGTACATTGGACTAATCCATAATCAAAATCCCAAACAGTAACTCGGGGTCGTACAAATGACTAATCCAAACAGTAACTCGAGGTCGTAAAATGGACTAATCCACTGTACGGCTTGAAACCACTCTTGAGGGATTTTGATTATGGGCTCATCCGATATATGAACGAGTTACTGTTTGGGATTTTTATTATGGACGTTTTGATTATGGATTAGTCCATTGTACGACCCCGAGTTACTGTTTGGGATTTTGATTATGGATTAGTCCATGCCATAATCAAAATCCCAATCAGTAACTCAGGGCCATAATGGACTAATCCCATAATCAAAATCCCAAACTAAATGATTCGAGGTCATACAATGGACTAATCCATAATCAAAATCCCCAACAGTAACTCAGGGTCACAAAAGTCTAAATCATAATCAAAATCCCCAGCAGAAACTCGAGAGTCATACAGTGGACTAATCCATAATCAAAATCCCCAACAGAAACTCCCGAGGTCGCTTACAGTGGACTAATCCATAATCAAAATCCCAAATAGTGATTCAGGGTCATACAATGGACTAATCCATAATCAAAAAATCCCCAACAGAAACTCGGGGTCATACAGTGGACTAATCCATAATCAAAATCCCAAATAGTGATTCGGGGTCATACAATGGACTAATCCATAATCAAAATCCCAAATAGTGATTCGGGGTCATACAATGGACTAATCCATAATCAAAATCCCCAACAGAAACTCGGGGTCATACAGTGGACTAATCCATAATCAAAATCCCAAATAGTGATTCGGGGTCATACAATGGACTAATCCATAATCAAAATCCCAAATAGTGATTCGAGGTCATACAATGGACTAATCATAATCAAAATCCCGAACAATAACTCAGAGATCATACAATGTCCTAATCCATAATCAAAATTCCCAACAGTAACTCAGGGTCATACAATGGACTAATCCATAATCAAAATCCCCCCAACAGTAACTCGGGTCGCACAAAGTCTAATCCATAATCAAAATCCCCAACAAACTCAAGGGTCATACAGTGAGACTAATCCATAATCAAAATCTGGCAGAAACTCAGGGTCATACAGTGGACTAATCCATAATCAAAAATCCCCCCAACAGAAACTCCAAAATTCATACAGTAGACTAATCATAATCAAAATCCCAAATAGTGATTCCGGGGGTCATACAATGGACTAAATCCATAATCAAAATCCCCAACCAAAACTCAGGGGTCATACAGTGGACTAATCCATAATCAAAATCCCAAATAGTGATTCAGGGTCATACAATGGTTAATCCTATAAATCAGAAATCCAAATGATTCAAAGGTCACGTTACAATGGACTAATCCAAATCAATCTCCCAACAAAACTCCGGGGTCATACAGTGGACTAATCCATAATCAAAATCCCAAATAGTGATTCGGGGTCATACAATGGACTAATCCATAATCAAAATCCCAAATAGTGATTCGGGGTCATACAATGGACTAATCCATAATCAAAATCCCGAACAGTAACTCGGGGTCGCACAATGTCCTAATCCATAATCAAAATTCCCAACAGTAACTCGGGGTCATACAATGGACTAATCCATAATCAAAATCCCCAACAGTAACTCGGGGTCGCACAAAGTCCTAATCCATAATCAAAAAATCCAACAGTAACTCCAAGGTGTACAAATGCTCCTAATCCATAATCAAATCCCCAACAGAAACTCAGGGGTCATACAGTGGACTAATCCATAATCAAAATCCCAAATAGTGATTCAGGGTCCTTCAATGGACAATCCATAAAATCATCAACAATCGGGTCAGTTGGTCACAAATCAAAATCCCCAGCAATCAAAATCACAACAGTAACTCGTCGCCTAATGTCTATCCAATCAAAATCCCAACAGAAACTCGAGGTCATACAAATGTCTAATCCATAATCAAAATCCCAAATAGTGATTCAGGGTCATACAATGGACTAATCCACAATCAAAAATCCCGAACCAGTAACTCGAGGTCGCACAATGTCTAATCCATAATCAAATCCCCAACAATAACTCGGGGTCACAATGTCCTAATCCATAATCAAAATCCCAACAAGAAACTCGGGGTCATACAGTGGACTAATCCGCAATCAAAATCTGAAATAGTGATTCAAGTTATAATGGACTAATCCATAATCAAAATCCCCAACAGTAACTCGGGGTCGCACAAAGTCCTAATCCATAATCAAAATCCCCAACAGTAACTCGGGGTCGCACAATGTCCTAATCCATAATCAAAATCCCCAACAGAAACTCGGGGTCATACAATGTCCTAATCCATAATCAAAATCCCAAATAGTGATTCGGGGTCATACAATGGACTAATCCATAATCAAAATCCCGAACAGTAACTCAGAGATGCTACAATGTCCTAATCCATAATCAAAATCCCCAACAGAAACTCGAGGTCATACATGGACTAATCATAATCAAAATCCCAAATAGTGATTCGAGGTCATTCAATGAACTAATCCATAATCAAAATCCCCAACAGTAACTCGAGGTCACTAGAAGTCTAATCCATAATCAAAATCCCCAACAGTAACTCAAAAGGGTCACTGTCTA
>NC_089793.1:29640323-29642823 GCF_040412425.1 Macrobrachium rosenbergii | reverse complement strand
TAAACGACAATTTAAACAATTTTCAAGAGTTTTTAAAATGCTTTTTACCTTTTTTTTATTCTTTTCATTGTCAGTTGTCCAGTACCATCATCATATTATTATGATAGTAAACATTATTGTTATTGTTATTAATAGTGTTGTTAGCATAGTTATTTCGCAGTTCTTGATGTATTTGTTATTTCAGGCGTTTATAAAAAATGTTTACCGTTTTTATTATTATCTTTTTATTTTCAATTGTCCAGTATCTTAACATTATTAGTCAGTAATATTGTTTTTGATTTGTTTTGTTACTATTAGTGTTGTTAGTGTTAATATTTCGCTGTCGATGCTGTTTTATTTTAAGCGGTAAAAGTATTTTTTGTAATCAAGCTAAAACGTTGTGGCCGATTTTTTATTTGTAGTGGTGATAAAAACCTCGTTCTCTCATTTTTATTTATTCGCCGTAAATATATCATTCAAGCAGTGTGCTTGGTTTAGACTCTTCACCATTCATTGAGGTAGCACCCTGTCTACTTTATTACATTTTTCGCTTCCATCATCAACTGCAGGCAGTACCTGAAGTTCTTTGCAGTTTCCCCTTCGGCCCCCAGCTGCAACCCCTTTCGTTCCTTCTACTATACTTGTCTCTCCTCCATCTTACTTTCCACCCTCTCCTAACAATCGATTCATAGTGCAGTTGCGAGGTTTACCTCCTGTTACACTTTTAAAACCTCTTTAATCTCAATTTCCCTTTCAGTGCTGAATGATCTCGTAGGTCCCAACACTTGGCCTTTGGCCTAAACTTTTTCATGCCAGTTCCAGTTTCCTTTCATCTGAGTTCTATGGCTGCATATTTCTGTTCCCCACATCGCAGTCTGGCTACAGAAAAGAAAAAGATGTAAATTAATTTGGCCGTTAAAAAAAGAAAGTCTATAAACCGCATGCGAGGAAACGTGCGAGGTTTTTTTTTTTTAGAATCTGTGAGCTAAGTTATTTTCTTTTAATCCGGAAAAATCTGCTGTTTTTCCCTTGATGACGTCATTAGCTCAAATGAAGCCTTTGGTGTTTCACGAGAGATGAAATTCGTTTGCGGTGGCGAAGGGAGGAAGGAAGGCAGGGCCAGTAGGGAAGGGTGGGTATGTGGGTAAACTAAGGGAATATCTCCTTTAAAAGGAAATTTTAAAAAGCCTAAAGACGAAGGTTAAAGTAAAAATTCTGTTTACGGCGTGACTTTTCATTATACCTCATGAATTTCCTGAGGGAAGTAAATGAAATAAATTAATATAAGATATGCTGTTTCTCTCTCTCTCTCTCTCTCTCTCTCTCTCTCTCTCTCTCTCTCTCTCTCTCTCTCTCTCTCTCTCTCTCTCAAACACAGACACACACATTACGTGTATATATATATAAATTATATATATATATATATATATATATATATATATATATATATATATATATATATGTGTGTGTGTGTGTAATGTTTGTACATTTCCATTTGTGTGTTATATATATATATATATATATATATATATATATATATATATATATATATATATATATATATATATATATATATGTAAAATCTCTAAATGTAGCTTCATTGAATGGAAAATTATTTCAATACATAAATATCCATTTAATTTTAACGACAGATAAGTCAGCATTTCAAAGACAAGTACGAGAGATGGCACAAAGAATTTTGATATACAAGAATTAACAATATATTACATGTAAATAAAAACGCCAAAGGTCGTTTATAGCTTGTACTCCTAATGTTTTTCAGGCTTTTTAAGAGAGGTGAATTACTGTACCTTTGATACGCATAGTCTTAACTCTTCCTGCTTCGATTATAGGCGTTTAATAAGCTAAAGAGGACTTTTAATGAAATGATCACCCGTACATGGAAGTATTTAAAGATCAAGGTTTTGAGAAACTATAAACCCTAGTGGCCTGATGTACCAAATTATGGGCCAGAGAAGAAGCGTTTCGGAAAATAAGCTTCGATATAAAAAAAAAAGATCCCCCTGGTAGACAAATTGAAAGCTGATAAAAGATCCTACTAAAAAAGTATATGGTGATAATGAATGCCCATTCTAACTGCTAAACTGAAAAGGTCTCTCCTGCCAGACCAAAGGACACCTGCCACCGTGAAACATCGCTTAGCAGACCAAATAGGACATGAAAAAATGATACTGCTGATGAATAAACCAGTTGTACTTCGTGGTAGGTTGTAGTTTGTTTTAACAGTTTTTCCCTTCACCGAGTAAAAAAACGCACACATATCTGGTTGTCAGTTGAGTGTGATTTCAAATACAGAAAGTTTATTGTGTTTCTGATTTCGATTTAAGAGACGGAGGATGTAATGACTCTGTTCTCATGTCGTTCCTTTAATCTTATGACCCGTTGTGTGATGTAATTGCCTGGAAGAAATCGTTGAAACTTGAACGGTTTCCCGGACTTCATATTACTTAATGATACATACATTTCGTTTGTACACACACATACACATATTATATATACT
>NC_089793.1:29615323-29632823 GCF_040412425.1 Macrobrachium rosenbergii | reverse complement strand
ATATATATATATATGTCTGGCCCTATTATGTATTCCGATTTCCTTTAATGACACTTAGGCCTACATGCTTAATCGCTTATATAAAATCTACTGGATTAGAGTAGCAAATATCACATCTATGTTTGTATTACATAGTATATAATCGCTGCTTGTTTTATACTTATATATATATATATATATATATATATATATATATATATATATATATATATATATATATATATATATATATATGCACCTATCATCATGGAATATCTGATTTCTTTCAGTGCTACTTAGGCCTACCATTTTAATAGCTTTTATATTAGGACTATTTTTGTATTGCTAATTATCTGAGCTTCAACGGAATTAGAACTAGCAAGAAACTTAAAATTACTTAGTTCACTTCAATAAAGCTTACCTTGTATTAACTGGACGCCAGCAGTGAAGACTACTATGCTCATCCGTGGAGAATGTCTTCTCATCACAAAAATTACTTTCTTCCAGAAATCATCGGCCACTGGGTAATATTGTAAAGCAAACCCTAACCTCTCTTCTTTATATTTTTCAGTCATGAGGGGTTTCTTAGCAGGAATATGATGAAATATCTTAGCCTCATGCAATCGGTTACGAATGGTTTGGGCATCAACTTGAAGGCCATGTTCTCTCTTGATAGCTACGGCGGTTGTCAAGGGAGTTTGTCGATTGCTTCAATGATTCGATGATCTTCCTCAGCAGTGGTGCAACGGGGTCGTCCACTTCTTGTTAATATATTTATATTTCCTCGTTCTCTTTGTCGTCGTATCCATCTATGCACGGTCGTTCTGTGTATGCCAAGCTGCCGAGCAATATCTCCGATGGAAACATGAGCCCCATGCAGGCTAATGATCGATAACCTGAGAGATAGTGTAGTGTGGTTGCGCCTGTTACCCATCTTACGGTGCAAGTGACGAATGGCGATACAGTTTAACTTCCCGCGTAAGTGTGGCATCACACGAGCACTTGCGATGTTATGAGATTTTTTTTTTTTTTGTGTTTTTGACAACGATTATGGTAGAATTATATCATTCCTTATTTATGTAGTATCGGTGATGATTATTCAATATTATTTTATTAGTTACTAAGTTTTTATTTGGATTCGAAATGAGGTTTCTTATTTGACTCTTTTGCCCAATCATCTGGCACGAAATTTTTCAAAATGTTTCGTTATTTTTTGTAATATAAATTTTTCGCTGGCCAATCTTTTTTATATTGTTAACCGTACAATTAATAACCAAAAACAAATAAGAATAGCAAATTTCATTGTATATATCAAAAGAATAAATTATTATTAGGTGAACGAAAACTTCTGGAACATGTTGCAGAATATTTTTGAGTGAGTTTACATAGAGTATAATAGTAAATTACTACGACGATAAATAGAATTATTTCTCTAATAGTAAGTATTGGGAAACTGATTGTAAATTCAGAAAATAAATTTCTATCAAAGTAAACCTCTCCAAGCCCGCTTCCTCAGCCTGGCATAATATGTGCCTACCTCCAAGGAAACAGCCTCTGGGTCGAACCCTTCCCTCCAAGGCTGCCCTCAAGAGACTGGTGAGCCTTGGGGGCTTTTGGACCCCATCCTTGAGGTGCTTGGGCCCCTCTCCAGGCCAGCTTCCCCTGCCTGGCAGGATATTTGCCTTCTTCCGAGGAAGCAGCCTCTGGGTCGGACCCTTCCCTTCAAGAGACTGGCAAACCTTTTGGGCTTTTGGGCCCATCCTTGAAGTTCCTGGGCCCTCTCCAGGCACGCTTCCCCAGCTTGGCAGGATGCCTGCCTTCCTCTGAGGAAGAAGAATCTGGGTTGTACTTTTCCCTTCAAGACGTCCCTCAAGAGTCTGGCGAGCCTTTTGGGCTTTTGGTCCTCATCCCCTCTCCAGTCACGCTTCCCCAGCCTGGCAGGAGACTGTCGAGCCTTGGGGGCTTTTGGGTCTCATCCTTGAAGTTCTTGTGCCCTCTCCAGGCCCACTTCCCCAGCCTGGTAGGATACCTGCCTTCCTCTGAGGAAGCAGCCTCGGGTCAGACCCTTCCCTTCAAGGCTGCCCTCAAGAGACTGGCGAGCCTTGGGGGCTTTTGGGTCTCATCCTTGAAGTTCTTGGGCCCTCTCTAGGCCCACTTCCTCAGCCTGGCAGGATACCTGCCTTCCTCCAAGGAAGCAGCCTCTGGATCGGACCCTTCCCTTCGAGGCTTCCCTCAAAAGACTGGCCAGCCTTGGAGGCTTTTGGGCTCCATCCTTGAGGTGCTTGGGCCCTCTCCAGACCCACTTCCTCAGCCTGGCAGGATACCTGCCTTCCTCCGAGGAAGCTGCCCTGATCGGACCCTTCCCTTCGAGGCTTCCCTCAAGAGACTGGCCAGCCTTGGAGGCTTTTTGGGTTCCATCCTTGAGGTGCTTGGGCCCTCTCCAGGCCCACTTCCTCAGCCTGGCAGGATACCTGCCTTCCTCCGAGGAAGCAGCCTCTGGATCAGACCCTTCCCTTCGAGGCTTCCCTCAAGAGACTGGCCAGCCTTGGAGGCTTTTGGGCTCCATCCTTGAGGTGCTTGGGCCTTCTCCAGGCCCACTTCCCCAGCCTGGCAGGATACCTGCCTTCCTCCGAGGAAGCAGCCTCTGGATCGGACCCTTCCCTTCAAGGCTGCTCAAGAGACTGGCGAGCCTGGGGGCTTATGGGCCTCATCCTTGAAGTTCTTGGGCCCTTTCCTGGCCCACTTCCCCAGCCTGGCAGGATACCTGCCTTCCTGCGAGGAAGCAGCCTCTGGGTCGGACCCTTCCCTTCAAGGCTGCCCTCAAGAGACTGGCGAGCCTTGGGGGCTTTTGGATCTCATCCTTGAAGTTCTTGGGCCCTCTCCAGGCACGCTTCCCCAGCCTGGCAGGATACCTGCCTTCCTGCGAGGAAGCAGCCTCTGGACCGGACCCTTCCCTTCCAGGCTGCTCTCAAGAGACTGGCGAGCCCTGGGGTCTTTTGGGCCTCATCCTTGAAGTTCTTGGGCCCTCTCCAGGCCTACTTCCCCAGCCTGGCAGGATACCTGCCTTCCTCCAAGGAAGCAGCCTCTGGGTCGGACCCTTTCCTTCAAGGCTGCCCTCAAGAGACTGTCGAGCCTTGGGTGCTTTTAGGCCTCACCTTTCTTCTTGTTTTCTCGTCCTCTTCTGAATTTCCATTTCCATTCTTCAGATAGTTCTCTTTTAGCTTCTTCATCTTCTCCTTTTAAACGATCTCCATTTACATCCAAGTCCCTTCACCATACTCTTTGCTTTCTCTTACCCTGCTTTTCAAATATGACACTTGCTTTTTCTAAAGGCTTCAAGATGATTTGAAGCTTCTCGGAGGTTGCTCCTGGAGACTTTGGAGTTTGGCGCATTCGCGAATGGTATTTCTCTTTCCTTCTAGGAGCTGGAGACTAAAGGATTCCAAAATGTCTTCAAGGAAAGTCCTGAAGGTTTTAGATCATTGTAACATCGCGTTAACCATTACTTACAGTTCTTTTTCATATATATATATATATATATATACTTCTGAGTCTGAAGATACGTTGGAGCTTTTTTGGAGCGAATGGGAACGGCAACTGAAGGCGACTTCCGTCTCTGTGTCAAGTATATCCGACAGATCTAGTCTCATCTCACTAAGCAGATCCAGGAGGTCCTCTACAGAGATGGAAGTCGCCTTCAGTTGCCGTTCCCACTCGCTGCAAAAAAGGTCCAACGTATCTTCAGACTCAGATGACAGCTCTAGTGTTGATAATGTAAAAATCCTCTCCATTCTGGAGCGGGGGAGTCCTCGGTTCATTCTGGGGCGGAGAAGTCCTCGGTTCGTTCTAGGGCGGGGGAGTCCTCGGCTTCTGTCCACTGGACCAGATGAACCAACAGAGTCCTGCGAAACCGTCTTCTTACTTGCTGATCAACATTCCCATGTCTCTCATTACCTTCCGCAGACGTGTGCAGTCTTCTCTCAGGCTGGCTAGTATCCTCATCAGTTCGCGTGTATCTCTCCAGGTCTTAGCCAAGGCCCCTTCATTTCTTCTTATCGACGTTCTGTCTCGGCCACGTCTGATGGGAAATCGTCTCACTCTCTTTTCGGCATTTCGACTTGGATGTCTGCAGGTACTTCAGCAAGCGCGATCCAAGGATCAATTAGCAGTCCAGGGCGACGACAGCTGCGTAAATTAACATTCTGATTTGCTTAGGCAGGCTTAGCTTACCGCAAAGTGCAGTCTTCAGCAATATATAGGAAGGTCGAAAGAATTTATGATTTTTGAAAAAATCATAAAAAAAGAAAAATTAAAATATATCTTAGAAAATATTCCAGGATTTCGAGCGAGAGAATTTCTCTTTACTTTTTTCTGTAAACGTTTAGGTTTTCCGGATTATAAAAACTCCGGGTCCGAGGACTTGAGGAGGTTTATGAACGACAAGGTAACATTAACTTACTTTGCTCCTATTTATATACAAATCCATTAGATTCATTCAACCCTCTGATGAATATATCGTGTCGAATCGTAAACCAAGAGCTTTCATAGTACCCGTCCACCCCACTTGTTCGAGTAAAGGAGACATACACACATATACATACAGTACATACATACAAAAATATATTCATATATGTATAATATATATATATATATATATATATATATATATATATATATATATATATATATATATATATATATATATATATATATATATATATATTTACAAATATTAATGCTGGTGGCCCTCGATGTATTTAGTTGTAGGAATATGAGACAGATGGCGCCCTGCATAGGCTGGGCAGTTCAGAAAAGCAAAAATGCTATGGCATTAGGAACCTAAGCCTCAGAGAGGGCTTACACAATGACCCTAGTTATGGTGACTTAAGCTATCTTCCTCTCTATTCTATGCATTCGGCGATGCCTTTGTCAAGGTCGGATTACCTGGGGCGGTATGTCAAGCGCCTGCCTTACCTTTGGGAACGGTTGGCGGTCGGGCAGAGAGAGAGAAAACGGTCACTGAACCAGGGTGCACGCGAGAGCGTCAACGCCATTCTTGTTCTTTATTACTTTTACTCCTACGCTCTATCTTAATTAGTGAATTGGGAAGACTGCCAGAATACGACTCCTGAGGTCCTCGTTTACAGCGACTGACGCTCACTGTAAGTCCGATTCTTGTTGGAGCTTCATCGATTGACTAGTACTTGTATTTCACATTTTTTTCTTTTTCCTTCAGCCACCACTTATGGTATATGTGTTTACGAAGTCTAGATTAAGCCAAAGTATTATATTGTTAGCTTCAACCTCGTTATTCCAGTAAAATACCTAGGTTAGGTAAGCAAAACAGTTTTAAGTCTCGATGCTTTGTATGCCTCGTTCGATGTTGGGGGAAGAACCATTGCGTTTGAAATCTAAATTCATCTCAAATATTCTTGTTAAGTTAATTACCCTTAACTGGCGACCTTTGGCCAATTAACGACTGTCTTTGAGGTTAACTTTTGGCTTCATGGCAGGTTACTTTATATTCTTGGTCTGCAGGGCCGAAAAATTACGTAAATTGAATAATAAAATGATCTGCCGAGACCTACATTTGTAACATAATATATATATATATATATATATATATATATATATATATATATATATATATATATATATATATATATATGAATATCAAAGTAAACTGTCAATCGTTGTTTCCTGAAACCAGGCAACAATGATTCGAATCTTGCCGTGGTGACGAAGCACTTGTCAATTATAATTTCCCTTGGGTGTAAATTATTCCCAAGTACAGTGAATTGGATACTAAACTATAATTGTGTCTTTATATGTGTGAATACACAAAAACACACACATATACGGTATATATATATATGTATATATATATATATAATATACATATTTATATATATAATGTGTATGTGTATATTAATCTATCTATCTATATATATTATATATATATATATATATATATATATATATATATATATATATATATATAATATAGGAGGGAGAGAAAGAGAGAGAGGAGATATATATATATATATATATATATATATATATATATATATATATATATATATATATATATGTATATATATATATATATATATATATATATATGTGTGTGTGTGTGTGTGTGTGTGTGTATATACATATAAATATATAGGAGGAGAGAAAGAGAGGGAGGTAAAGATAAATATATGTATATATGTATGAAATTTTCCCACATGCACCGTGACTTTTTTCATATTTACAAATATTAAGCAACACGTTTCGTTTTATTTCTAAATTCACAAAAGCTCGGCAATAACTTACACCTTCGGGGAATTATAAGTAACAAGAGCTTCGTCACCAGTAGGATTCGACATGCCGCATGGTTGAGAAACAACAAAAAATACAGTGACTATGACGACTGAGCTATGAAGAGAGGTATAAGTAGATGTCGACTATGCTAAGGGGTACATATGCCTGTTTTGTACAGAACGGTCGAAAGTAACTTCTGTTTGTCTTGATGGCTCAGTGGTCAAAGTCACTGAATGTTTGTTGTTTCCCAACCAGCCGGCGTGCGGATCGAACTCCACTAGTGACAAAATATTTGTCACTTATAATTCCCTACAAGGCGTAAGTATTTGATGCAGAGTGTGTTGGATATATATATAATTCTCATGATGTTGCCTTGTAATACGTATATCCTCATGATTTTGACATATTGAATTTTTCATGTGTTGCGTTTAATATAATGGTTGTTGAAGTGTCATATTTAGTCGGACATCAGATCTCAAAAGTACTAATGATTACTTGATAGTAGTTTTCAGAAATGTTGTTATAATTTTAATAGTAACGTAATTTAGAAACGAATATCTTCTGGTAATAGTAGCATGTGAACACGTGTGTGTGTCTACCAAGGTTGTTTCCATTTCAGTTGTCATCAGTTGAGATAAGAGGGAACGCTTTGTTTTGGGTTAGGATGATGACAGATTTGCAAAACAACGCCAATCTGGTCCGGCACGGGCCTCAAGACGAGTGATTTCATGCTGTTGCATGCATATTTGAGCTCACGTCTGCCACTTTGAGAGAAAGAATACGTGTCCTGACTAATTACGTCATGTTTTGTAAGATGCGTTCAAAACGTTTTGCTGGGATGACGTAACTTTCCTTCTAGAAGCTCCATTGTATCCGCACCCAAAACGCTTAATGACGTCACCTCTCCTGCTTCTAGAACTTTTGTATCTCGTACCAAAATGCTTTAATGACATCATGTAATTGTTTCACGTATTATTGAATCCTAAAATTTGTTTCATTCTGATTTCTGAGACCAGTCGATTTGGTTCCATATCTCTCTCTCTCATTCCTAATTAGAAGAGATTACTTTTAACGTAAATTTTGTGGTCACTTAACATTAACTTTGAGATCTGAATTTAGCAAAGTATTTAGTTCTGTAATGGTGCCTGGTAAAAAAGTGTGTATTGTACCCAGCTGCAGCAAGTGATTTACAGAGGTTTTCATAAGTTGTGTAAGGTAACGAAATTTTACTTATTGATACCATGGTATGATGTTAGAGGTTATGGTGTGATAAGTTAGGAAATTTTGAACAAGTGAAATCATTATTGATAAATCTTACGTGTATTTTTGTGTGTTTTTCTATTTACAATTTCTTTGTATTTTCAAATTTTTTTTATGTTTGTGATGTAACATTTATTTACATAGCATTGTAAATATTTCTTGGTAATTTAACATTGCATACTTAATTTAACATTGCATACTTAATTTAACATTGCATACTTGATTTCATTTATTGAGATTTTCTTTTTTTAAATCTTGAGTAATTCTTGATAGTTTAAAATTTTACTTGATTAATTTAAATTCCTGATAAAGTTTTTTTGTGAATTAGTTTTGTTTCTTAATTTAATTCAAGAATTCCATTGAGTTTTGTGTTATTTTCAACTAATAGTAAATTTTTCAGATTGTGAATTCTAATTAATTGTGAATTCTAGTTATAAACTTTGAATCTGAAAATAAATTTTTGTATTTAACATTTTTAGAAAACAGTGTTTCATTTATTGATCACCAGTGAATAGGATTGATTGTGTGTGCATAAGGCAAAGGATAAACATGTTTTGTTCTTTTAGTTTTACTAAAGTGAATTAAGACCAGGGAAACAGTTAGAGTTTTTTTGATGGAGTGATGCCCTTTACTCTAGAAGATTTCTAGTTTAATTTTTTATACTCTCATATTCTGACGAACTTAGTTTGATTTTTCAAGTGATTGATAAATAAGTTTTTTCTTAAGGGATCACTGTTATCTTTAGAGTACTCAGTCGTAACAATTAATGTTATGGAGAGTTCAGGTATCTGGCTGAAGGAGGCATATTTTTTGAATCTGAGATTGAAGGTGTAATAACCAGGTACTTGATACGCATCGTGACATTATATTGTTTGGTGCCCAGAGAGCCCTGTGGAACAAAACAAAAATATCACTCTGGTTTATGGTTTATACTGGTGGTTTTTAGGGATATTTTGATAGGAGAGTGACCACATAGTTATTTTTTGCTTTGTATTGTGAATTATTTAGTTGAGTAACTTAGAGAAAATGGCTCTGTTCAGTATGTTCAGAGGTTTTGTAGCTCCTTCCATCCAAGAGTTATCTGAATCCAACCTGACTAAGGCACAGTGGATTGCTTTACAGCAGCATGTGGGGGTAATGTGTCTAGTGGGTATGATTATGGCACAAATCAAATATATTGCAATCCAAGCATTGATGGACTCTGGTAAAGTAGATGAAGAGTTAGAGAGGCACAGGAATTGTTGAATGCAGCTGAGGCAGAATTTACAGATAAACATGAGCAAAAGAAAGAGAAAAGTGATGCAGAAGCAGAACTTAGACGTATAGGAGCAGAAGAAAATTTGATTAAGCTGAGGATACAGGCTGACAGAGAGAGAAATGCAAGCAGAAAGAGAAAGAGAAGATAGAGAGAAAAGAGAAAGAAAGGAGAAGAGAAGAAAAAAGCAGCAGAAGAAGAAAGAGAAAGAGCAAAAGAAGAAAGAGAAAGAGCAAAGGAGGAGAGAAAGAGCAAGAACATGAAAGGGAGATGGAGTTAACAAAGCTCGATCCACATTACCTGTAATACCATCTAACCTCACTCAAGGTAATTCAGACCCTGTATTTGATGTAGTAAGAGTGCAGAAATTAATTCCAAAATTTACAGAAGAAGCCCCAGATGAGTTTTTGATCACTTTGAAAAAGTAGCTTCAGGTATGGGATGGCCAGAGGATAAATGGTCGGTCTTGTTACAGAGTGTTCTCATTGGTAAAGGAAGAAGTGCCTATTTAGCCTTATCAGCTGATCAGTGTAAAGAGTACAAGGTACTCAAACATAATGTGCTACAAGTTTACCAGATGACCCTGAATATTATAATGAAAGATTCAGATCTTTGAGAAAGGATGACAAGATAACTTTCTTGGATTATGCTTTACAAAGTAAGAAGATGTTTTAAATGATGGTTGGAGGGCTGCTAAGTTAAATCTATGGACGAACTTGAGGAGTTAGTAGTTCTAGAACAATATCTTAGAGGAATTCCTGAACACATAAGAGCCTATTTAAGAGAGAGAGAGGTTAAAAAACTTGACAAAGCTGCTACATTGAGCGAAGATTTTAATATAATTTCTAGCAAAGAAATTATAATGTCAAGTACCAGAACCAACAACGCACAGGTTTCAGATCTCATCCAAATTTCAGGAACATTACAACTGGAAATCCTTCTAGTGGCTATGCCAATACAAAGTCAGGTAACATCCTCAGCAATTAAAATGTTAAATCCTCATCATCCAGTCTGTTTTCAAGACAGATACAGAAGACTAATGTTGTCTGCTAAAGTGTGGAAGAGTAGACACTACAGTCGAGATTGTTATCAGACACAACAGCAGACCAAACCAGTTGGTCAAGTGGTTAAAGGTAACCAGGTGAAGCAAACTACGAAGAGCAGTGTGGGAAGACTGAGACTAAACAAGCAGAGTGTTTAGCAACCAGTGGAAATGTAACTTCAAAGCAGTGAGTGGCTGAGCAGCTTGGAGGCTTTTAAACCATATATCTATGAAGGTACGCTGACAACTCGAGGAGGAAGTGTGCAGGTACCAGTCAAGGTATTACGATGACGGGAGTAACCATGGTGTGGTAGTTCGTGGTGCTCACCACAGTTGAGAAGAATCTCACTGGAGATTCAGTTATTTTGAAGGGTATAGGAGGAGAAGAGGTAACTCCTATATGCCGCTTGCATTTGTCCTGTGAATTGGTGACAGGAAATGTTGATTTTGCTGTAAAGGACTCACTAGCTGTTGAAGGTGTACATGTTTTACTGGGTAATGAAGTTGTTGGTGTACCATTTGTTCCTTGTCCTATAGTGACAGACAAACCATTAAAGGTTAGTCCTCAGGTTGATTTAGAGAAGAAAAACCCCCACCTGTTTCCAAGTTGTGTAACTACCAGGAGTATGAAGAGAACTATGTCTGCAAGTGAAAATGCTGAGGATTTACCTGCACCAGAAGAATCAAGTGATGGATCTTTTTAAGCTTGAAAGAACTGTTCCAGGAAAGTGAAGTTTCCCCAGTGTTAGTAGTGAAGAGATTTCCCAAGAAGAGGATCCTGTTGTTATTGAAGAGACTCCAGTAGTCAAAGAGTTCCTGAAGATAGTAGTGAAACTGTAGAAGCAGAGTTAGCAGATATGGAGAGTTCAGCCCACTTGAAGTTGGTCAAGTGACAGAGAGAAGCTAATGAACTGCAGAAGAGGATACAACGTTAGCTGATTTGTTCTTCAGAGTTGTTGATCAAGAAGAGATGCAACAAAACCTCTACCTGTTATTATCTAAAGGAAGGATTGCTAATGAGAAGCATCGACCTGCAGATATACCAGGAAATGCTGAATGGGGTGAATATCATCAAATTTTTGATTCCATATCCATTGAGGGGAAACAAGTTGTAGCAGAAGTAATGAGTCTGGACATATAGAATCAGGAAGACTGTTGAGAAGATTATGAAGTATTTTTCTGGCCTGGACTTCACAAGGATGTTAGCAGATTTTGCAGAGTGTGTCACACATGCCAGATAGCTGGAAAACCAGATGAAACCATTCAGAAAGCACCCCTAACCCATAGAAGTTAGAGGAGAACCCTTTGCAAGGTAATTATAGATGTGGATTGGGCCACTTCAAAACAAAGAAAGGGAAATGAATATCTATTACATTAATGTGTCCAGTGACTAGGTATCCTGAGGCGATTCCTGTAAGAGGTATAAGTGCAAGGTAATTGCTGAGAAGTTGGTGGAGTTTTTTCTCCAAGTTTGGAATACCAGTTGTGCAAAGTGATAGAGGAACGAACTTTACTTCAAAATTATTCCAGGATGTGATGAACTTGTTAGGGTAAAACAACAGTTATCAACACTTATCATCCAGAGACTCAAGGAGCCTTGGAAAGGTTCCACCAGACATTGAAAAGTATGTTAACTAAGTATTGTAATGAATCAGGAGAATGGGATGCTGGTTTACCTTAATGTTATTTGATTGGAATGCTTATCAAGAAAGCATGGGATGTTCACCAAATGAAATGATTTTTGGTCGAGACATTAGAGGTCCATTGAAGATTCTTGCAGAGAATTGGGAAGAAAATCAGAGAAATCCAAGGAGAATATGAAGAACTTGAGGAAAAGATTAAGAGAAATTAGAAAATTCTCTTTAGAAAATTTGAAAATAAGTCAGAGAAAATGAAAAGAAAATATGATGCTAAAACTAAGCTAAGAAATTTTAGTATTGGACAGCAAGTTCTGAGTGTTCTTACCAGTGAAAGATTTCCCTTACCAATAAGTTTCAAGGTCCTATGGGATAATAGAGTTAAGTGATCAACTTATGTGATTGAAACACCAGGGAAGGAAGAAACGACAGAGGAAGATACATGAAATCTTTGAAACCTAACTTCTCAGAGACTAAAACTGAAACAGGTCAATAACACAAAACAACTTCATCTACAGAGGACGATGACGCTGCGAATTAGGAGCTGAAAACAAGATGAACAATTCTTCTTCAATATTAGAAAATTTGGACGATAAACTAAAACATCTGAGTGTTGAGCAAAGTAGTGAATTAAGTGAAGTGATTCAAGTTTCCCTGAAATTTTTGCAGATGTACCCAGGCGTACCAATCTGACAAAGCATGAGATATGATCAGAAGATGGAAAACCTTTTAAAATGAGAGCTTGTAAACTTATCGCCTTTCATCAGAGATGTTTTGAAGAAAAGAAGTTGAATATTTGTTGCAGCATGGATTAGCAGAACCCAGTTCAAGTCATTATAGTTCTCCTTGTGTGTTAGTGAAGAAACCAGATGGCTCATATAGGATGTGTACTGATTATAGGAAACTGAATTCCATCAGTGTGGCTGACAATTATCCATACCTCTTATTGATCAATTACTTGATAATATTGGGCAAAAAAATTTGTTTCAAGATAGACTTGTTGAAAGGATATTATCAAATTCCTTAGATGAGAATGCTAAAATTGCTGTCCCAGCTTTCATTACTCCTTTTGGACTGTATCAATACACTGTTTTTGCCGTTTGGTCTGATGAATGCACCTGCAACATTCCAGCGAGTGATGGATCAACTGCTAGATCAATAGAAGGAGTAGGTGTATACCTTGAGTGACATTGTGATTTATTCTAATACATGGAAGAACATCTGAAGATATTAAGGAAAAGTGTTCAAGAAACTTCACGGGAAGCAGGACTAACAATCAACACAAAAAGTGAGTTTGGAAAGGCAACTGTACAATACCCTAGGATTTGAAGTTGGAAAAGGCCTTCTCGCTCTGTTGACGCTAATGTAGAAAGGTATCCATAAGGCTACCCTCTACTATGAGGAAACAGCTACAAAAGATTTTTTGGGCATGGCTGGTTTTATCGCAGGTTCTGTCCAAATTTCTCAGCCATAAATAGCTCCCTTAACTGACTTAACCAGTCCAAAGAAAGTTTGATTGGACTCCAGAATGTCAAGAATCATTTGAGAAGGTTAAAGCCATATTAACTTCAAGACCAGTGCTTCAAGCTCCAGACTTCAATAAAAAGTTCGTGATACAAGTTGATGCATCCGACTGTGGAATTGGAGCTGTTCTACTTCAAAAGATGACAACAGAATCTTACATCAGTATGTTTATGTCTTCAAAGTTGAAAAGCACCAGAAAAAACATACTCAACAATTGAAAAAGAAACATTAGCATTAATCACAGCATTGAAAAAGTTTGAAGTGTATGTGAACCCGACCTAGGAATGAAGAAATTTTAGTATTGTCGATCACAACCTAATCTCATTCATCAATAAGATGAAAAATAATAATCAGAGACCGACCAGGTGGTCTTTATACTGCAACCATATAAATGTAAGTGTTAAACACATTTCAGGAAAGATAATGTCATAGCAGATTATTTATCCCATTGTGAATCGTTTAGTTCAAACCTGGGATAACTAATCTTCTCGGGAGAATTTCATGATGTTGCCTTGTAATGTCGTATATCATCCTATGATTTTTGACATATTGAATTTTTTCATGTGTTATGTTTAATGATAATGGGTTGTTGAAGTGTCATATTTAGTTTGACATCAGATCTCAAAAGTACTAATGATTACTTGATAGCGTAGTTTAGAAATAGTGTTATAATTTTAATAGTAACGTAATTTTAGAATCGAATATCTTTCTTGGTAATGGCGTAAAAGTGATGTGAAGATAACGTGTGTGTCTACCAAACCAGCTTGTTTCATTTCAGTTGTCATCAGTTGAGATAAGAGGGAAACGCTTTTGTTTTGACCATGTTATGACAGATTTGCAAAACAAACGCCAATTGTCCCATACGGCTCAAGACGAGTGATTTCATATTGTTCATGCATTGTTTGAGTCCACGTTCCCACTTTGAGAGAAAACAATAACACCTGATCAAAACGTCATGTTTTGTAAAATGCGTTCAAAACGTTTTGCTGGGATGACGTTAACATTCCTTCTAGCTTCTCCATTGTATATCTACATTTAAAAATGCTTGCTGGAATGACGTCACCTCCCTTTTTCTAGAACTTTTGTATCTCATTTCCCAAAATGCCTTAATGACATCATGTAATTGTTTTCACGTATTACTGGAATCCTAAATTTGTTTCATTCTGATTTGAGAGACCAGTCGATTTGGTTCCATATCTCTCTCTCTCTCTCTCATTCCTAATTAGGAAGAGATTACTTTAACGTAAATTTTGTGGTCACTTTTAACATTAACTTTGAGATCTGAATTTAGCAAGTTATTTAGTTAAATAACTACCTGGTAAAAAAGTGTGTTTGTGAATCTAAACGCAGCTGCAAGTGATGATTCTGGGTTTTCACAAGCTTGTGTAGGTAAAGATTAATTTTGCTTATTGATACCATAGTATGATAAGTTAGGAGGTTATGGTGTGATAAGTTAGAAATTTTGAACAAGTGAAATCATTATTGATAAATCTTTTGTGTATTTTGTGTGTTTTTCTATTTACAATTTCTTTGTATTTTCACATTTTTTTATGTTTGTGATGTAACATTTATTTACATAGCATTTTAAATATTTCTTGATTGCAATTTTTTAACATTGCATACTTAATTTAATTTTCTTGTTTCATTTATTGAGATTTTCTTTTTAAATCTTGAGTAATTCTTGATAGTTTAAAATTTTTACTTGATTAATTTAAATTCCTGATAAATTTTTTTTAATTAGTTTTGTTTCATAATTTAATTCAAGAATTCATTGAGTTTTGTGTTATTTTTCAAGTAATAGTAAATTTTTTCAGATTGTGAATTCTAATTATTAATAAACTTTGAATCTAAAATAAATTTTTGTATTTAACATTTTTAGAAAAACAGTGTTTCATTTATTGATCACCTGTGAATAGGATTGATTGTGTGCATAAGGCAAAGTGATAAACATGTTTTGTTCTTTTAGTTTACTAAAGTGAATTAAGACCAGGAAACAGTTAGAGTTTTTTTGATGGGTGATGCCCTTTTACTCTAGAAGATTTCTAGTTTAATTTTTATACCTCACATATTCTGACAACTTAGTTTGATTTTTCAAGTGATTGATAAATAAGTTTTCTTAAGGGATCACTGTTACCTTTAGAGTACTCAGTCGCAACAATTAATGTTATGAGTTCAGGTATCTGGCTGAAGTGAGGTATATTTTTTAATCTTGAGATTAGTTGTGTAATAACCAGGCATTTGATACGCATCAGACAATATATATATATATATATATATATATATATATATATATATATATATATATATATATATATATATATATATATATATATGCTAAATAGTGTGTGACAATATATTCAGCTAGGCCACAGGAAAAATAAAAGAAAGGAGTACCATGCGCTTTCGTGTTATTTCCAACACATTCTCGAGGATTTCCTGTGGCCTTAGCTTTATATATATACGTGTGTCTGTTTTGGGTGTTTATATGTATGTATGTATGTATGTATACATGCATGCGTCGCGTTCATTCGTGCTTGCATTCCATGTTCGCCCACTTCTCTAGTTCCCATTCTTTTTTACTCGTCTTCTCTTTCATCTACCCAGCAAGAGCAGACTTAAGACGAACGCCTGTGAGGCAGGCGTTTCTTCCTTTTGGGGGAATTCCGTTCATTTTTCGTCCCGGCCTCTTTGATTCCTCCGTGGTGTTGCGGCAACATCCTTATTAAAAGAGTTTTGCTATTTTACCTGCCTTGGTGGCCTGCTATCGATCAGCTAAAGGAGAACTGCATAGCGTTTGACAGAACTCCTGCGAGCAAGCGATTGGACGGAGCTAAGCTTAGACGCACCGTCTTTCCCATTTCTCTGTCTGGAGATGTGAGGACGACGTCTCAGGCCTGGATGGTCTGTCTGTTTGTCTGTCTGTCTGTCTGTCGTTCTGTCTGTCTGTCTGTTCGTTTCATTCGTTGCTCGTGAATGAGATTATTTGGCAATCACGAACTAAATGGTTACTGTTAGTTTCTGCATTGACTCAACCAATAATGTAGTCTTTTTGTAGGTGTTTATGTATGTATATATATGTATCTATATATATATATATATATATATATATATATATATATATATATATACTATGTATGTATATATATATGTATATATATATATATGTATATATATATATATATGTGTATATGTTTATATATATACATTATATATATATATATTATATATATATATATATATATATATATATATATATATATATATATAATTATATATATATATGTATATATATATATATATATATATATATATATATATATATATATATTTTTTCTTACGTGGGTCCTTCATGATGAGTAGTTATTAATTACTTTAATTTATATTTTAGCCCTGCTCTACTCTAAGACCCATGTAATCCCTGTAAGTTAAAGCTAAAAGTTACCCCAACAGACAGACAATTATATTAATTAGATTGTCACCAGTCCCTTCGGAACGATGTTATTGAATAATTTGATTATTTCTGGAACAAATTAATTAAATAACCCATTTATTACCCACCTAGTCCCAACAAAAGAAAGAATGCATGGTTACAGTGAGGGAATTTGCTTGAGCCAGTTAGTCAACTTCGGAAACAGTAATATTTCCCCAAATCCATTTATAACACAATGGGTGATCATTCTTGCGCTCTATCGTAAGGAATTTAAGTATATTAAAGGCTGTTCCTCTTCCAAACAATGGTATGATCAGGTTCCATGGCTTGCCTGAGTATTACTTATACTGAACCTCTCCCTAATTCCTACTCAATGCAAAGAGGAATATCTTACGCAACCTTACCAGGCAATAATGGTTATACGTCATATACTAGACTTCATACAGGAAATATGGTTCCACCAGGATCTCTAGTCAGTGGCCGAGGAAGGGTGAAAAATGGAAATAGAAGTACAGTGGAAGAAATACCAGCAGTCGGCGAATACTTGTCAGTTCCAGACTTACTGTTCACTTAGGCTGCTTGCGCACTGCAATGGACGCCCGGGATTCTGGAACAACGCGTAACGTCGATTCACTTAGTAAATAAAAGACGAAAAGGGACAAAGGACAGAATTATCAGGAGTACGGATGCGTGCATGTGCCTTGTAGGATTCCCGTGTGTCTCACTCTTTGACCCGGGGTTGGAGAGAGCTGCTATTGTTTTCGGAAACAGCGCTCCTTCCATTGCCTCCAGCAGTCTGAAAAATTACAAAAACATCGCCGATACATAGTACATAGAAAAGGAATGATTAAGAACACCTCACTAGAGGTAATCTGGTGAAAACCTCCCTGTTGGATAGGTCTCTAATACTAACTTATAAACCAGTAGGAACTGTTAAATTTGAAAACAACTAGCCCGCTTCCCTCTGCTTTTAACAGAGAAGCTTTTCTTGTCCTTGTTAGGAGTATATTCATACTAAAATAATGCAGAGAGGTCGAACAGCAGAATATTTATAAAAATATCTATAT
>NC_089793.1:29607823-29610323 GCF_040412425.1 Macrobrachium rosenbergii | reverse complement strand
ATGATTTTTTTTTTTTTTTTAAATGGCGGAATGGTGACAAAAATGCGGCTTACAATTTTTTTCCCCGTGAAATTTTAAATGTAAGGATTTTTAACACTGAAATGGCTCCCGCGGTGCACTGTAAGCATTATTCAAAGTTCCTATGCAGCGTCCCTTCGGCCCCTAGCTGCAACCCCTTTCATTCCTTTTACTTTACCTCCGTTCATATTCTCTTTCTTCCATCTTGCTGTCCACCCTTTCCTAACAGCTGTTTCATAGTGCCAATGATAGGTTTTCCTCCTGTTACATCTTTCAAACCTTTTTGCTGTCAATTTCCGTTTCAGCTCTGAATGAACTTATAGGTCCCAGGGCTTGGCCTTTAGCCTAAATTCTATATTCTGTTCCATTCCATTGAAATGCCAGATTATGGAAAGTGTGTTCGAAGCAAATTAGATTCGTGAACGACTTATTTATGTATTTACAGCCGAGATTAGATAATGGTGTCCTTTACAGATGCATTAGAACAGAGACATTAAGTACATTGAAATAAAGAATACAAAAAAAGTGGGAGATAATGGGGAGATGGTCTTTCCCACGATACTAGTGGTAAAGGTGACTCTTATGTAATAAGAAATCGTGGCTTTTGGAACGAAAGTTTCTAGCCACCGCTAGTCATTACAGCGAAAATTAAGGAAATATGCACCAAAATTACAGCTTAAATTGGTTTTCGGTTACTGATGTACTTCCAATCGAGTTCGGGGTCACTTCAGGCAGATTTTCATCTGTCCACTAGAAGAAATATTATTATAATTAATAAGGAAAATGTAATAAAAAATAGAGTTCACATCAGAGATTAAACTTTTTTAAACAGGATACGAATGACAACATTAACAAGACTGCAGAATTATATGCATGGCTCCATCGGGTATAAAACGTATCATTGGGCTCTCTCTCTCTCTCTCTCTCTTTCTCTCTCTCTCTCTCTCTCTCTCTCTCCCTTGGGCTGAGTTGTTAAATAAATTTCTGATCTCTACCGTGAAATAACAGATATGTTATCTTCAGAGGAATGCTTGCATTGACGTTAGCATTACCCGGGCAATATAACTAGATGTGATGTTATTGTTGGCTGAGCCTGTGTTTTACTGTCGGGTTGTTTTTACAGATTAAAAAAGCAAAGAACGAAAACTGATTTATAATTGGAATAGGATAGGAAAAGTGATATTATATATATAGACATATATCTATATATATATATATATATATATATATATATATATATATATATATATATATATATAATATATTATAATATATATATATATATATATATATATATATATATATATATATAATATATATATATATATATATATATATATATATATATATATATATATATATATATATATATATATATTAGGGATAAGCTACCTAGTACAAGACCGGACTGCAATCACTTCCTCGTTCATTCTTCAACTGCTGGGTCGAGGATAAAACCCCTGTGCACAGAACTTCTGTAACATTAACGGCATCGTATACTATCACGTGGGGGCCATCAACAGTGCCTCAACCCCCCTTCAGACACTCCGCACCATTTAACTGCTTCTTCTTACGCACTCACTTCCTGAAGGTTACGCCCCGTCCATTCCATTGCCTCTTCCACTCCATTTATCCAGCACTTGCCCTCTTCTACTCCTTTCTCCTAAAAGCTTACGAAGCATAAGTTCCTTTCAACAAACTACTTTCACCTCTTTCTGGTATATCACACTGGCTCAGAGCAGTCTGGTCCATTACCCCGAAGCCGAAGCCAGCGAGTCTGGAAGTTTCATTAGCAGGTCCCGGCAACCTACTGTTGATCAGTCGAACGCACTGTTGACTGGTAGGTTGCCAGCGCGGAGTAAAAGAAACCGTAAGACAAGGTCCCGGCCATAGTCTTTGAACCACATTACATTTTTCACTTTTTCAGTTCTTACTCCGCATACACTGCAAAAAACAGTTAATTTTACCAGCTTCAGCATTTTTTTTCTGTTCAGTCAACACACTTTACTTCCATCAAGGAGCATTGGCTAAACATTCATTTCATACATGCAAACTTCGGCTTCCTTAAATAATTCTCTTTCTCTTAAATCTTTTGCATACGAGTGCTCCTTACACTCAGCCTTGCTTGTTTTATAACTCGCTTCTTCTCTGATGCAACATTATTAATAAGTCACTTTAAAACACGATTCAATATGCGTTCGTTGCTCCATTTTCATGGTTTTAATTTACCATAATTTAATCTTAAAGTTTCTCCTCTTACAGTACTTTCAATTATTTCTACAAGTGTCTACCGTTTTTCCCTATTCGCAGTTGACAGTGAGTCCCCTGGAAATACAGGTCCCTACACAATCGTTTCACTCTGAGCACTTGTATCTTATCCCCTTTCGCAGACTGCTTCCATCATTCCATCCATAACGATATTACATAGACATGACAGCATAGCATAGCATTTGAAACCCAAACCACCTCATTGTCCCATCTA
>NC_089793.1:29602823-29605323 GCF_040412425.1 Macrobrachium rosenbergii | reverse complement strand
AAGTATATTGCTCATAACATTTTTTCTCATTACCCCCTTCAGGTTTCAAATAGGTTCTGAGCATGGTGAAACATTTCCTTTCATTAAGTACTTGGTAAGGAAACAAGCAAATTTATTATTCGTTATTTAAACCCTGCGGCCAGTGTGGTTAGCATTTCGATGCATGCATATGCTCCTTTTGAAGATTAATTCAAGAGTTCGGGAAAACCTGATTAGGAAGAGAATTCAGAACCTTGTACTAGAAGTATCACATGCTTTTATTCAGAGAGTCTTGTCCTTTTCTTCTTTTTACCCATCTTTATTGAATTGAAGAAAATAAAATGGATTGATTTATGAAATTTAGTTTGTCAAGCCAAGTACTGAGACACTTTTGGCCATTCACAGTTTAGGACAGTGAAAAGAGGGAGTTGGAGTGGTTGGACAGCAAGATAAAGATATCTTAAAATAAAGGAAATGAAATACAACGATCTAAAGGTGGATCTTGGAGGAAAACCACATTTCCGCTAAGAGGCAGCAGTTAAAGAGGTTGGACAGCAACATAGTAGGCGGAAGTGGGAGTGGAGGTAGTGTAAAAGACAAAAAGTAAAGTGCAGCTAGGAGCCAAAGGGGCGCTACCAGCACCCTTTGATAATGCCCACTGTGCACCACATGAAGTGCACTGACGGCGTTACTCTCCTACGGGAACTCCTTTTTTCTACAGTAAATTTCTGATTAAACGCCATTATGATTCCTCTTCGCTTATGATCCTTGTTAATTTTAAATTAACGCGATCGTGTGTTATTATTATTATTAAGAAGATGAACCCTATTCATATGGAAGAATCTCACAGGTTCCATTGACTTGAAATTCAAGCTTCCAAAGAATATGGTGTTCATTCGAAAGAAGTAACCGAAGGTAATGGGGAATATAGAAAGAAGAGATTAGTTATTAGAAGAACAGATACGTTAACAAATAAATAAATGAAAATGTAAGTAAATGATCAAATTACAAGGAGAATTGTATTAGAGCAGTAGTGCACTGCATCGTCGCTTGAACTTCTGAAGTTCCAATTGCACGACGTCCTCAGGAAAGCCATCAATTATTGTGATGAGATCGCAACACACACCTACGATTATTTAGAGAATTCTTCGCAATGGGATCATTTCGTAGAACCACAGTTTTTAAAGTATTATTCGTGTCGAAACCGTTGCAGTGACCTTTAGCTGTTTAGACTGTGATTCGGGATTAGCTGTTCAGCATGTGATTCGGGATAAGCTGTTTAGACTGTGATTCGGGATTAGCTGTTTAGACTGTGATTCGGGATTAGTTGTTCAGACTGTCATTCGGGATTAGCTGTTCAGACTGTGATTCGGGATTAGCTGTTCAGACTGTCATTCGGGATTAACTGTTCAGACTGTCATTCGGGATTAGCTATTTAGAGTGTGGTTCGGGATCAGCTGTTCAGGCTGTGATTCTGGAATAGCTATTCAGCCTGTGGTTCGGGATTAGCTGTTCAGAATGTGATTCGGGATTAGCTGTTCAGAATGTGATTGGGGAATAGCTGTTCAGACTGTGATTCTGGATTAGCTGTTCAGTCTGTGATTCGAGATTTGCTGTTTAGGCTGTGATTTTTGATTAGCTGTTTTAGACTGTGGTGCGGGATTAGCTGTTCAGACTGTGATTCTGGTTTAGCTGTTCAGACTGTAATTCGGGATTAGCTGTTCAGACTGTAATTCGGGATTAGCTGATTAGAATGTGACTCGGGATTAGCTGTTCAGACTGTAATTCAGAATTAGCTGGTCAGACTGTGATTCTGGATTAGTTGTTCAGACTGTAATTCGGGATTAGCTGTTCAGACTGTGATTCTGGATCAGCTTTTCAGACTGTAATTTGGGATTAGCTTTTCAGACTGTGATTTTGGATTAGCTGACTCAGACTGTAATTCGGGATTAGCTGTTTAGATTGTGATTCGGAATGAAACTGTGCAACAGAACTTCAGTCGTTCAGAATGTTATTCGTGATACTCTCTTAGTCATTCAGACTTTTACTTATAACGAGACTGAGGCATAAACTTCAGTGCTCCAGGCTGCAGTCTGTAATCGTGATGAGATTGCGGCCTTGAACTTCAGACTATTCAGACTGTTATTAGTAATGATATCTTGCTCCTAAATTCTCTGCATTTCGATTATTTGGTGTTATTATTATTTTGTAAATGAATATGTCGGCATCTTCTTCTAATAGTTTGGCTTGACTCGGTTTATGTTTTAAACTAAGTAAAGTTTTCATTAATCAATGATTTCCACTTAAAAACTGCATATATTTGTGTGCAGGTAACAGCGTACACTTGTCCACTTTTTCAGTAATATGCATATAATATATATGAGTATTCAGAATGCATGTCATATTTCCGTCATTTATATCATTGGCTTCATCTTCCAGAAAACTCCACTCCATCTGATTTTAACATATATATATATATATATATATATATATATATATATATATATATATATATATATAT
>NC_089793.1:29592823-29595323 GCF_040412425.1 Macrobrachium rosenbergii | reverse complement strand
GGCATATGTTAGAGGAAGAGAGAGAGAGAGAGAGAGAGAGTTATATCTGTTCCCTTGTAAATTAAGTATAATTTCTCGTGGCATACTTTTCGAGGGAGAGAGAGAGAGAGAGAGAGAGAGAAAGTCTCCGAGATAAAACAACCCGTTTCCCCTTCACTACTTCCCCTTATCTCCCCTCTTCCCTGTCCCTGAACTCCTTACCCCCAACCATATTCCCCACCTCCGACCCCTCTCCCCACCATATTGCCCCGTGCTCTTAACACAAAGCATACTGGTGTTTATCGTTATAGGCTTTCCTTTCACTCTGTGTCTGTATTTCTCATTATATTTACGCAGGCGTGAATTCGCATCGTCGGTTGAGACGGTGAGAAAAAGGCCCTGAGAGATTTCATACATGGAAGTGTATAATTGCCTTCATCTGTTTCCAAGCGCCATTGCTTGTCTTCTGTATATATACTTGTATGCACATTTATGTCACTGCAGATTAATGCTATGAATCACGCCTGCAGTTCTTTAGGGCCTGTTGGTGCGAGGATTCTCTCTCTCTCTCTCTCTCTCTCTCTCTAATCTCTCTAAATGGCTGTAGTTCTTTATGCTTCATGGTGCAAGAGTTCTCTCTCTCTCTCTCTCTCTCTCTCTCTCTCTCTCTCTCTCTAATAATGTCTGTAGTTCTTTAGTGCTTCATGGCGCGAGAATTCACTCTCTCTCTCTCTCTCTCTCTCTCTCTCTCTCTCTCTCTCTCTCTCTCTCTCTCTCTCTGACTCAGTATAATATAAAACAGGTATGACTTATTAATATCCAAGTTCTTTTAATTATCTCTCTCTCTCTCTCTCTCTCTCTCTCTCTCTCTCTGGAGCATTATAATACAGAAACTGATGTGACTTATTAATATCCAAGTGCTTTTAATTATTGCTCCACATTCATGCATATTTCATTCCATTTATTTCCTATTTATAGTTGAATAATTTTTCTTTCAATTTGCTCATGACTTACTTCTAATTATAAAAATTCCATTTATTTATGGCGTACGTTTTTCCGTTATCTAATACCACATCACATTCTTCACAACACCATCCCATTATGTACATTATATATACTTTCCAGCGTTGTCGTGAAAAGCTCACTTTCCATCTTGTGAAGTGCATTGTCAAACACACACACACACACACACATATACATATACACACACACATGTGTGTGTGTATATATATATATATATATATATATATATATATATATATATATATATATATATATGTGTGTGTATACAGTATATATATATATGTATGTATGTATATTTGTGTGTATTTATATACATATATATGGGTGTGTGTAAGTATGCATGCATGTTTTTGTATATGTACATTTAACGTGTATGCATATAGGCAAAGAATTACGATTGCATTCGCTGTAAATAAGTGTTTGCGAAAAACATAACAGTATCTTATCTCCACAAAATGAAGGATAATCATCTAAATTGCCAAGTTCTTTTAGTGAATATAAACATGCGCGCTGTTGCAAATTCACAGGCTTAATTTGAATGATTAATTACTGCGAGATTTTTTTTTTAATTGTAATCTCCCGCTGGCCAGGCCGGGCATAGTATCTGTAACCTGAAACTAGAGGCAAAAGAGAGACTTGCTTTTTTTTCCTCTATCGTCAAGTCAACTTTGATAACTTTAAAGGTACAACTGACCCCAAAAGGAGATAAATATTAAATTGAGAAAATTTCATAAAAAACATTCGTATTTTTCGTGTTGAAAACATAAAGGTCGGAATTCATTTGAATCACTTGTTCTGCTTACCCAGAGAGAAAAGAAATAATAATGCCAATAAGATGTGTAAGAATTAGGAGAGAAACAGGGGGAATGAGAAGTGCGTGATAATAATAATAATAATAATTATTGTCAACTCCAGTCGAGAGATAAATAATAGCTCTTGATGTTTCACAGCAAACGCGTAGTGATGGAGATGTCAGATTAAATAAGAGCTTGGAAATGGTAAAGGAGGAACAGGGAAAATTGTCTGAAAAAGTAGGAGAAAGAAACGTAAATGTTGAGGTATAGTACGACATAAGCTTAAACGTTGGCTTAAGTTATCACTGTATTTTTTTTTTTTTTATTCTGTCGTTGATTTTTTTCTGTGCACCTGTTGGGGGAATGAAATGTTTCACATTACGTTTAGTGGATAAAGAAACTCTGTTTAGGAATCTTTTATGTATTCTCATACCATTTCTTGATCTTTATGAACGCTGAGATATTTTACTCAAACTAATTTTAGTTTTGGAATATATAGGAAAACCTTGCAGTACAACTCCCTGTCAGAATGCTTGTTTAATTCTTATATCATCCTCTATCACCTTTAATCTTATACGGGGAAACAATTAATCCTCTAACTCATTACTTCTGAGGCTTTCTCATGTTCAATCAAAACATACCTTGCACACCTTGGTCAGCCACTCAGTAATACTTTTACCACTTTACCGTTGTTACCTCACTTG
>NC_089793.1:29585323-29587823 GCF_040412425.1 Macrobrachium rosenbergii | reverse complement strand
CTTTTTTTTTTTTTTTTTGTCATTTCTCTAATTCTGTTTGAATCCGTAAAGGACAGCTACATCACAGTTGTGTATTATAGTTAAAAATTATTTGTATATTCGTCAGAAAACTAATCATAAAGAATGTTCATCATTTTTTTATGGTTCCGCTTACTATTCCACTAGCTGGGCAAAAAAAAAAAGAGAGAGAGAGAGAGAGAGAGACGTGACAGAATAAAAAATTTTACCTATGATTTATTCCTTCTAATTGTACATCAATAACATTGAGAGTAGTAGACACAATCACAATATTGGTTGCAATATTAACCACATTTCTGGGTAATATTTTTATCAATGATCAAGCACCCAGCTGACAAGGGATACGCAATCTAGAAATTCAGATGAATTCTGCAGTGTTTGAAAATGGTTTAAAACCCAGCTTCTTCCCAATATAGGGCCATCTGCCATCATAGTGTTGGATAACGCTTCTTATCATTCAGTTCGAATTAATAAACTTCCGACAATGTCTGCCAAAAAGGATGAAGTTAAAGACTGGCTAATAAAAAAATTAGTAAAGTTGCAAAGACATTCATGTAAAGAAAATGATTACGTGATTGACAGACTGGCAAGAGATCATGGACATAGTGGTTAGGCTGCCCATATCACTGCCAGTATAATGCAACAGAACTGATATGGGCACAGGTGAAATCATACGTGGCAAAAGAAGAATCATTTTAAAAAATCAGACCTGCTTCCTTGGTCAAAGAAGCAATTGAATCCATATCTTCTGACAACTGGGCTAATGATGTGAGACATGCCGAAGATATAAAAGAGATAACGCTTCAAGAGATGTTTGCATTGATAAATATATAGATTCTTTTGTTATCGATGTAGCATCCTCTGACGAGGATTCTTCATAAGTAATGTCTCCTCATACTGATTGTAAATAAATTTATTGCTTTCCCTTGTTGTGTGATATCCTGTTGAACACTGAAATTGAAATAAATTGAAATATAGATCTGTTTTTTCGACAGAAAGTGGCAGAAATATCTTTTAAAATCTACATATAACAGAAATGCCACAGCAGTGATGAGTATCATATGACAGTGCTTTAAAAGCACAGGTAAATCTAATACTGTATAAATGTAATATATATATATATATATATATATATATATATATATATATATATATATATATATATATATATATATATATATATATATATATATATATATATAATATATAATATATATAGTTTTGAGCTTTTGAATTGCTTTCTTTCGTGCATGCATAATCTGTCTTTACCTCCTTGCTGTATCAAGGTTGAATTTTCACTGTACAGCTATAAATAGCTCATAATAAACATTCTTTAAATATTGTTACACTAATATATATATATATATATATATATATATATATATATATATATATACATATATATATATATATATATATATATATATATATATATATGGGTGTAACAATATTTAAAAATATTTATTATGAGCTGTTTTATAGGTGCACAGTGAAAATTCAACCTTGATACAGCAAGGAGGTAAAGACAATCACGGCATGCACGAAAAAGAAAACAATTCAAAGCTCAAAACTATATCACAATTATATGACTTCGATAACAGCAAAGGAACAGTAATAAAAACTATAGTAGATGACGTAACTCAAGAACATTGCTCAGTACAGCATCCAAATAAACAAAACTGAAAAAATGAAAGCAGCATCTAGGTTTCCAAATTTCTTGCATCTATCATTTTCATATATTGAATTTTTTTTTTTTTATCTAAAATTTAAGTGGGACAACAAAACTTCATTCAGAACTTTCTATTATAGTACACGTGCTTGATAACAGGCGCAAACAATGAGAGCTTAAGTCAGAAGGTTAATGGTCAGTTTAAGAGGGGCAAAGTCTCTTCCTAAAACGGTCGTACTATAGTAACCCCACCCCCGGCCTTTCTTGTTTACTTGCTAACCTTTGTTTTACTCTTTATTCAGTTTTCATCCTCTGGACTTTACTACTGAAGGTAATCTATTTCTTGTTTTGTCATTGTCATTTTTCAATCTTAAACATTTTAATTTTTGTAAGCTCTGTTGTCAGTTTTAATTAGTGTTTTTGGTATCTTTTAGCCAGAAAAGATGGGATATGGGTGATCCCGAAGCGCACCTATTAATAAATATATCAATGATGAGCTGACTGTTTCTTCCTATCCGTACCTCCCTACTATATATGCATATATGTATATATATATGTATATATGTATGTATATATATGTATATGTATATATATATATATATATATATATATATGTATGTATTTATATGTATATATATGTGTGTATATATATATATATATATATATATATATATATATATATCTTCTATGCATCTATCTCTGTAATCTAACTATCTGTTAATACACACACTAACACACACATATATGTATACATACGTATATATAACTTTATCACATACACAATTGTTCTGTGATTAACTAACATTAAGGACC
>NC_089793.1:29550323-29575323 GCF_040412425.1 Macrobrachium rosenbergii | reverse complement strand
GTTAGCCGCCTTGGCTGCGTTATTACGGTGCGGGTAATTATCTTGTTAGTGCTGGAGGGTACCTTTCAATCAACTGCAGAACGACTGACTTAGAAAACTGTAAATATGACCCCTTCTTGCCAGTAACAAATCCATGCAAGTGATGACAGTTTACTAGTATCATATCAAGCAGACGGAAAAAATAGTTTTATGTACCATCTCGTGGTTTTACGGATACACCTTCACAGAACTAATAAGCATGTCGTTCTTGTCCACAATCCATTTTCTTATTATAGTCAACAACGCATGCAGGTTTTGCACAAATTCCCTTGGTCGACACCTTTTTCACAGTCTACCATTATATTTTCATACTGAAGATAACATATACACTGTCCTGTTATCCTGCCATTTTAAACCTAATATTCCATTGCAGTTTTGAGACGAAATCTCAGATTTGTTCATCAGGAAATTTAGGCATAAATTTCTATTTTTCCGGACTGTTCCACATGCTCCCTGTTTCGTTGTCGCCCAAATATTGAGCAGTTTTGGGCTGCAATACCAATTATCGAAATACAGGATGTGATGTTTTCTGGAGATGCGAGCCCATAAATGTTTTTACCACAGAACCAGATACCCCTAGATCCTCATCTACCAATATCTCTGTATCTTTTCCAGTATAGATTATAAAATCGACAATATAATCCGTTTTGGCATCACAAAGTTCAAATATTTTCACTCCAAATCGACTTCTTTTATCTGGAATGTACTGCTTGAAACTTAGCCTTCCCTTCCATAACATTAAACTTTCATCTATGCATAAAATCCTGGAAAGGTTGAAATTTTTCCGGAATTTTCTACGCACACTGTCGAGCACGGGTTTAATTTTTTAGTTTATTATCTGGGCTTGTTTCCTGTGAATTATCAACGAAATGTAGAACCCGTAGAATTTGAAGAAATCTGTCCCTTGCCATCAGCCTTCTCACTCCTTTTGTCTCGAATGTCTCAAGCGTAGTCCAGTAATCTACGATGCGATGTTTACTTATATGCGACATGATCATAAATCACAAAAGGAACCGTATCATTTCCTCCACAGTAACCTGAGCAAAATTTTCGCAAATACTTTTGGCACTGCATCTCTAGCGTCAACAAGGAATCTCTGATAACGGTTTGTCTCTTCAGCAATCAGCCCCATAAATTCGTTGTCGAAAAATAAAAAAATAGTCTACTTCCTTTGAATTTTCATTCATTACATTTCGACGTAATGCCACTGCCACTGCTGTCAAATATGAAATCTCTGGCTGAAATTGCTGGCAGCCCACTCCCACTCATCACCTGTCACTTCGCTGTCTCCGCCTTCTTTTGACACCTTGGCTTTCATTTGTAGGTGGCAGATTTTCGTCATTTTCACTGTCGGTTGATATTTCATCACTGTCTCTTTGTACCAGGACCATAATTATCCATTTCATTTCTTCTAAATCCGATTCATTTCATATCCAGAAAATGAGTCGAGAAGGTCTATAAAATAGTTATCCTCATCGAGAGCTCTTCTCTCGATCTGCCGGCGGTCAACCTCGAGGGATGTCGTACCCTTGACCCGTCCCCTCCTGTGACATCTTGATGAAGACTAATGAATTTTAGGAAACACGAATTTATATGAATTCACTGTATGGCAACTGACAGACTGTTACCATATCAAGAAAAAGAGGCCAGTATTTCAATCATCAGTCCTTCACACATAAGGAAATTACCGGTGCTCGTATACGACACAACAGTGTTCCGGGCCAGTTTATTAAATGCGTCGTATACGTTACAACCGAAATCAAAGGGTTAAATCTGCTATGAGATTATAATATAATAATCTCATGGAAGATTTAAAGAATAAGGTTTAGTAAACGATATAATCTTTCATATTCCCTGATATACTATTCAGTCCTGTGGCCGAGAGTTTCTGCTATTCATGTTGCTGTTTTGACTGAATACGTGCAATAATAATAATAATAATAATAATAATAATAATAATAATAATAATAATAGGAAAAAGACCTTCTTTAATACAGTTTTGTTAAACAGAATGGCAGTTTCAACAACATTTATTCTATATAGTAAACGTTCAATTCGTCTCATCAGTTGCGCAAGAAAAGCAATTGATAAGACGAATTGAACGTTTACTATATAGAATAAATGCTGTTGAAACTGCCATTCTGTTTAAAAAAACCTGTAATAACAACAACAACAACAACAACAATAATAATAATAATAATAATAATAATAATAATAATAATAATAATAATAATATGCTCTGTCAAAAAAAGAATGGCAGCATCAGTGTAACTGATTTTATAAAAGATCTTTTCAATTCATCTTACTATTCTCTTTTCTTCAAGGCTGCACATCGGCCAGCTCTTAGCAGATGTCAGCCTTGAAGATAAGAGAATAGTAGGAAGAACTGAAAAGATCTTGTATAAAATCAGTTTCACTGGTGCTGCCATTCTTGTTAACAGAACATGCTTAAAAGTGGTTCTACTCCTTATAATAATAATAATAATAATAAGTGGTTCTACTCCCTTATAATAATAATAAGAATAATAATAATAATAATAATAATAATTTAAAAATACTCATAGTAGGATGAGTCTTAAAATGGAGACAGAAACCCACAGTTATGTATATGTACATATATTTAAAGATAGAACTGTACAGTTTTATCTTGAAATATGTATGTATATATACATAAATGTGGATTTGTTTCTCCAATCATCATCATCATCATCATCATCATCATCATTATTATCATCATCAAGACGAAACCGTCATTTCCAGTTGGACTTTAATTTCGGTTTTACCTCGATATTCAAAATATTAAATTCGTCGAGCAACGTTCATATAAAAAAATAGGGTTCAGATTCCAAGTTAATCGTCTGGTCTTGCATTTGAGTATCTGACTGTTGTGAAGATCACAACAATTGTGGAGAAAAAGAGACTGTCTGCAGTCGCCATAGCTCAAGTTTGTCAAAGTCACGTCTTTCAAGCCTTAGGGTAAACTACGAGTATCTGGTTAAGAGTTTGTCAGACAGTGTGAGTCGACTGTAATCTGGAAGAATGTCAGTAAGGAGCAAAAAGGAACTTTAGAAAGTATTCATAATTTAGCATAAATGATATGTCAATTTTTATAGTACCTCCTTACAAACAAAAGCACTGCCACTCTATGAGGATAGCGAGAAGGTTATGAAGTACAGATTGTAGTTAAAAGATGCTGTCATTTATCATTTTAAGAGTTTTTCAGGAGGTTTACTTTCTGTTTGTGCCACGAGGAAAGACAACATTTCTAGGGAAAACCTCTGCTGGTCAAAACTAATACAAGACAAGTAAAATTTGCGCCGAGGTTTCTTCAGCGCAATCGAGTTTTCTGTACAATGTATAATTAAGGCCACCGAAAATAGATCTGTCTTTCGGTGTTCTCGATATAATGCTGTATGAGCCGAGGCCCATGAATCTTTAACCATGGCCCGGCGGTGGCCTGTCCTATATCGCTGCCAGATGCACGATCATGGCTAACTTTAACGTTTAAAATAAAACTATTGAGGCTAGAGGGCTGCAATGTGGTATGTATGATGATTGGAGGGTGGATGATCAACATACCGATTTGCAGCCCTCTAGCCTCAGTAGTTTTTAAGATCTGATGGAGGATGGACAGATAAAGCTGGTACAATAGTTTTCTTTTACAGAAAACGAACAAGTATTAAAAGCTCTCTGTACTAATATTGATCTTTTTTCACGCAAATGTCGTAAAAAAATTGTACGTGTATCTTTCTTGGCTTGGCATTTTTTTTTAACTTAATACTATGTCTAGTTGTCATATTTAAGAAAAAAAAATATATCTTAGTTTAACCAGACCACTGAGCTGGTTAACAGCTCTCCTAGGGCTGGCCCGAAGGATTAGATTTATTTTACGTGGCTAAGAACCAGCTGGTTACCTAGCAACGGGACCTACAGCTTATTGCGGAATCCGAACCACATTATGTCCGGAAATGAATTTCTATCACCAGAAATAAATTCTTCTAACTCTTCATTGGCCGCTCGGAGAGTCGAACGCTGGGCCAACAGCGTGCTAGCCGAAAGCTCTACCCACCCCTCCAATGAAGAACTGCCATATTTAAGAGCAAAGACTAAGTTTAACTGCAAGGGGAAATTGCGCTATACCTTCGCGATCCCCCTTCATTACCCATCAGCATCCCCAGGTTCTTTAAAAAAATCGATGGGAATCTTCCTATGTAATAGAAATTACAACTGGGGAAAAATTAAATATTCTTCCAGATTATCTCTCTCTCTCTCTCTCTCTCTCTCTCTCTCTCTCTCTCTCTCTCTCTCTAAATGTTAAAATAATATTTTTCTCTCTCTCTCTCTCTCTCTCCACCCCAGTAACCCAACCAAGTGACACCTGATCAACTGGTATCGCTGCACGACATTTAATTATCGTCTCATGTCTTCATATACAGTATAAGAGAGAGGAGAGAGAGAGAGAGAGAGAGAGAGATTCATATTAACTTCTAATGTCAGTTTGTTATCCAAGCTTTGCAATTATCGTTAATGGAAAAACACGTCGAATTGTTTTTAATCTTTCCTGTATTTTAATTATTCCCGTTCTTCGAATCGTGTTCCAGTTTCCATTATTATTTTATTGAATTTTGCCTTTTCACAGTCTGTTCTCATTCTCTTTCCCTTTTCCATCAAAGGTTCTTTTTTTCACTTACCTCCTGGTAATATTCTATTTCAGCTCGATTTTTCCTCCAGTGTTTTCAGAGATTTTTTATTTCTTCTGTTCGGTTTTATCTCTCAATCCTTTCAGTGCTATTCTAATTTCGAAATGATTTTCTCTTGGCCTTCCTCTTTTATTTTTCTTTCTTTTTGTCGTCAGGTACCGAAAAATATGAGAACAAAAACGCGTCCCAACAAATTTTGTGACATTTTCTGAGGCAAATCTTAGTGCAACAGTTTGCTCATATTTTAAAAAATGGTAACATATCGTGTTACTTACTTCCAGATTTTCGAAATGTAATGTGTCTTTTTTTTATTTTAGGGAATAAAAATCAAAGTTCTCTCATTGCAAAACATTTCGAAAAATTTGGTGACAAAGAACACACTGTCATCAAAATATACGTACTAAATGATTATTCACTTCAACTCTGGTGCGTAGATAAAAACAGAATATGCTAGCACATTATTCTTGGCAAAAGACTGCGCGATTCTGGCATAACTTGTGAAGTTGTCACACACACACACACACATATACATATATATATATACACACACACACACATATATATATATATATATATATATATATATATATATACATTATACTATATGTGTGTGTATATATATATATATACCTGTGTGTGCATACATAACATTATATATATAGATGCAATAGAAGAATTCCGTGGAAAGCAGAGTTGAATAAGCAACAGGTGGACCAGTACTCGGGTAAACAATTTGTATTGCAACTAGTTGCGAGGCTTTAACATACCTCATCATCAGGCACCTAAAATATAAATAGAATTTCTAAAAACACACACACTAAAATACGAATAAAATGAAATGAAATACATCAGAACTAAATATCGAGAATTCAGATTGAACACTGCTGTTTAGTTTAAACTTTAAAAGCAACAGTCAAGAGAAGAATAAAAGGCAATACAAAGATAGTCACATAACTAAGGCAGACACAGTTAAAAACAAAACAACTCAACTGACAGTTCATTATTACAGAGCGATGAATGGTTTTCCTCTGATGATATATAACGTCTCAGTTGTAGTTAGCTCCATTCTCCATCAGAGGAAAACCATCGATTGATTCTGTTACCACGTAAGACGAAAATGCACAAGCAGTTCCTTAATTCAGGTAAACTTCACGTTTTACTTGTTGCCACCTTTCTGGAATTCCCAAGGTCACTGCGGGTATCATGTTCTGAAAACCAACTTTCCCATTGATTCTCGCTTGTCGCCTCTGCCTGCTCCCTGGCAGCGATATTATCTAAGAGACCTTTAAGACATTCTCTCCCTTTGACATGATGACATCTTCGTCTTTTGATCTAAAAGGCATTTGTTATTTGTATTTTTCTGAATTCATTAATTTATTTTTTTAACTTTATTTATGAAGTTTATTGATTTATATTTTTTTTCTCTAATAACTGATCTCCTTATTTTTTCTTTCTAATAACTGATCTCTTCTGTCTCTATTTACATTTACATTTTGTTAATTCTTTCTAAAGAACACCACGTTCTTTGGAAGCTTGAATTTCAGGGCAGTGGCCCTTGTCGGCATGCTCCTTATGAATAGGATTAATTTTCAGAATAATAATAATAATAATCAGTAGAAAATACCTTCTCATTGAAGATCTTCGTTTGCATTTATCATTAGTTACAATTCCCATTGTGTTTGATCTGTGTTTCTGCCACATTCCCTTGCACTTTCCATAGTTACCAGTTTAGATTCCTCTTCATCAGGTTTTCTCCTAAACAGAGATGAGTATTTAATCTGCTCCTCCAACTGCGCAGTTTTTGCTCACCCACCGTCCGCACACCAAAAGTTTCCTCCCGCGGATGATTCTTATCCCCACAAACACTTGGCTCCCTCGAATGAACGGCACTCATAAACACTTCACACTCTCCGAGGTCTGCCTTTTCCTCCTCTGTGCCTTGAAATCACAGTTGCTTGCTCGTGCGACCTCTGTTTACTCGCTTCTTTAATCAAGAACCTGCCGGACTAGAGAGCGCTCATTTCACCGTTCAGGCCTCTGGATTCCACTTCAGCAACTTCTGTCTCTCCAGTTCCGTTTCCAGCCTATATTGAATAGGTATCAAAGGACTCTCGGATAAATGAACAGTTATCTAAGCTTGGAGACATTGTTGAGTGGGGAGTACAGGCATCGCAGTTATCTGTTTGTCTACCTGTCCATTTATCTATTTATCTATCGAACTGATGCACCCTAAACAGTTCCATAATTATCTTTTAGTGTTAGTGGGAATCCGAATACGACGTGGGTAATCGACGTCCCCTGCGCGCGCACGCTGCACATTAATATATATATATATATATATATATATATATATATATATATATATATATATATTATATATATATATACTGTATATATGAGCAGATATTACATATATACATATATATATATATATATACTGTATATATATATTATATATATATATATATTATATATATATATATATATACAATATATATATATATATATATATATATATATATATATATATATATATATATATCTATATATATATATCTCCAGCGTGAACACAACCCTCAACCTGATATTTTCCAGTTACTGTAGAGCAACAGACGATGCATTTCCAGCCAGAACTGTGGCACTTTATAGCAGGCGTTGCCTGAGCGCTTGCTAACACTGTTCCCCGCGATGACTGACATCAAAGTGTCAAAAGTGAGAAACAGTGATATGCCGGAAGGTTCTGTTAAAAAAGAAGTAAATAAAAAACTGTTTGGGTGGGGTGCGGGGCTGGGGGAATATTTCAGTACCCCTGATCGAATGAATGACACTCCTCAATTTCACGCAAATTGGTGTTATCTTTTCAGTGGCGTTGTGTGTTGGCCCTATCGACTCGTAAATAACACAAAGCCGCTTTTCGGTGCTTGTTTTGCTGTTTTTTTTTTTTTTTTTTGCTATTGACACGTACTTGAAAATATATCCTTCTATCTATCTGTCTTTGCATCTTTCTATCTATTTATCTATTGTGAATCTTTTAAGGGAGAAAACGCCCCTCTGTAGTGAATGAGTCTCTCTCTCTCTCTCTCTCTCTCTCTTGTCTCAACATTATATACATATATATATACATATATATATATATATATATATATATATATATATATATATATATATATATATATATATATATATATATAGGCTAATGGCTTAGAATTTTTACCATGGTAATAGTAAGCTGTGCGAGCTGGACATTGTACCACAAGGCAGAGTAGCTCCTAGCAATGCTTTGTGTACCCTTCGGTAAGAGAAAATGAAAGATGAACCTTCTCGTGCTACAAACTCAGGACTGCATTCTCTTCCTCAAAGGGCATCTCTCCACTTGTGTATTCTATTCTGAGATCTATTTTCTCAATCACGTTCCTCTCTGCATTTGCCGCCTTGTTTAACAACTTCTTATTCACCCAGGTGTCCTTGCTCACGTTCTCCCCACTTTTATTGTTACGTGTGTTTTCTTTTTACCTTCTACCTTGCTAACTACTTTATTCATCCTCCTGAACTCCGACACATAATCGTCTTTTCTTGTCTTTCAGTTGCGCCTCATATAATTTCCTTTTTTTCATTCACTGACCTTCTCCTTTTATCATTCCAGTTCCTCTGCCTACTTTCCTAAATGCGCAAGAACGTATTGCTGACTCTATAGCCCCAATGAAGTTCGACTCAATGTGTGTATATAATATACAGACACACACACACACACATATATATATATATTATATGTATGTATATAAATATGTAAGTTTACGGTATATCCCAATTCCTCTACTTACGTTCCTAGATGCGCAAACACTCACTGCTGTCTCTATAACCTCAATCTGAAATTTGACTCATTTTATACACACACACACACACACACACTATATATATATATATAGATATATATATATATATATATATATATAGAGATATATATATATATATATATATATATATATATATATATATATATATATATATATATAGATATATATATATATACGAAGAACATATGATTAATATAGTCTTCACTTTGGTATGGAGACCCTAATGATCTATTTTCATTTGACATTTTCTTACCATTTGGTCTTATCTCCAGCTAAGCAGCAAGGGTCTAGTTTAATACAGACTAAGAAGAGAAACGAAAAAATTAGCTCAAGATTAGTGGTGGATTTGTCTTCCTATTTCGAGAATAATCCTTTTTCTCTCGCCTCCTCAAAACGTTCAGTGCCCTTCTAAGACCCCGCTTCAGGAGTGAAGACCATTTGGTAATTATTTTCCTTTTTTAAACAATTTCTGTGTTATTTTTGTTAACCTTCAAATTTGCGGCCACGTATCATGAACTTCCCGTAGGGGGGTGGTACCATCAGTTCACCCCACGCTGTGCACTGTAGGCATTACTTCAGGTTCTTTGCAACGTCCCTTCGTCCCCTTGCTGCAACCCGTTTCATTCCTTTTACCGTACCTCCGTTCATATTGTCTTTCTTCCTTCTTACTGTCCACCTTCACCTAACAATTGTTTCATAGGGCAATTGCGCGGTTTTCGTCCACTGTTTCGACTTTTAAAACATTCTTTACCCTCAATTTCCCTTTCATAGTGCAGGCAGATAATTGCATGTTTCATAAGAATCGTTCAGATAGTGAAACAAGCATGAAATTTTTGCACAAGTGCTCTTTGTTCCCTCTATCAGAAAAAAGGGCTGGCCACGCAAAAAAATTTAATATGGCGGCCAAATTCAAGATGGCGGCCAGTATCGACAGATTTTTGGCTAATTTTTCACTAGAATGGCATGTATTTGCTTCTAGCAATATGGTAAAAACTCTTCCATACTATTTTCTTGTGAATATTATGTTTCTGTAGCTTCCTCAGTACAGTTTACCTTTAAATATGGGGGCTTATGGTTGCTAAGAAAAAGGTAGGAAACAATAATTATAAATGAGAAATAATGCCCGTTCAACAATTGTCGTTTTAAGCATGGATCTTGGTTTCTGTGGTTTAGATCCTAATGAGGCCATCTCTTTCGAATAACTCATCAATTTTGAAGAAGAATTAATAAATGTAAAAGAGTGTATGTCTGCACACAACCAGGGCACACTGGTGACATCAATGCTGTGTAACTCAGCATGGGGTTCAGTGCCAGCTAATCCAGCTTTACTAATCCTGTAGTCTTAGACTAGTAGTTGTAGTATAGTTTAGTTTAGTGTCCCCAAATGCTTTCCTAACAGCCCCAGACCAGCTATAGTTAGAATGGCCGCACCTGAATAGACAGGATGTGCCAGCGCCGGAGAGCCGAGCCAAGGGTATGGGGGCTGTACATGATGGTTCATGTACTTACCCGGATGGTGTACAGATCACACAGGACTTAAATGGCACTGGATGAATGATCGGGGCTGGTGTAGGAGACCGAACCTAGTTGAATCCCATACAGGAATGTGTGCTTTGTTTAAAGGTGGTAAAGGATAACCTCGGCCTTAATCAAAAGTGAAATCATGGCAGAATGTGATGCCAATCAATTGAGTAGTAGAAAACAAACTGAGTTTGTGTTGTCTTTGTCAGAAGGACAAAAGAGGTGAAGCATTGACATCACCTCAAGTCATCATGTCCTGGACCATGATGGGTACACAATGCTGGCAAGGAACATTCCCATGTTCAGTGAAATTAATGAAATGCCACTGATAATGGATCAGCAAGGCTGATGAAGGTGATGGCATAGAGGCCACTCTCAGGGAAAAATGCATAAATACCATGTGAACTGTAAACTTGGTTGTTTAACAACACTAAACTGGTTGCATGCAAAAGCGACAAGCCAATGACCAGACCAGCAACACTGAGACTAGCGTGCAAAACTGCGCCAACCAGTCATGACAATGAAGTTTGCATTTTCTGTGAGAAAGTGGCACCTGCATCTGATCTCAGACAGGCTAGTACTAAGGGCCTTGACTTTGAAATTAGCGTGAATGTGCAGAGATACTTAGTGATGGGTGTTCCTGCTAAGTTGACTGGTGGGGATGTCATTGCACAGGAGTTTAAGTATCACCATGCCTGTCTTTTGTGCCCTCACAACAGAAAAAAGGTCCTACCTGAGGACCTTGAGAAAGACCAGGAAAATGAGTCAGAATCAGATGTGTATCCACTAGTTCTGTCCAGAACTGATGACATACATTATTGAAAACAACAACTGTTCGAATGATCCAGTCACATTTCGGCTGGCAGATATTTGCCTCTGCAACAACGATCTCTGGAACAGTGGGTGTAGAGTCACAAGTGTAAATTCTGAGACTCAAAGACAAACTTCTGGGCAGAAATTCCAGAACTTGAGGCTCATAAATCTGGCAGAGATGTATTACTTGCATTTTCAAAAGGATGTGGAAAAAGCACTTGCTCAATCATCTGATCTTTCAGAGGCAGTTATCATTGCTAAAAACAGCAAATATTCTCAGAAAGTCTATATTTGATCATCAGTCACGGTTTGATGGCACATTTTCTGAGGCTTGTGTACGAAATTCTGTGCCTCCTCTCCTGCTCCAGTTTGTAGGGATGGTTGAGCATGGGGGCTGACATCAAGTCACAGTTAAGGATTTGGGCATCAAGAGTGACCAGGCCATTGCAGCTCTCAGTTCCAACTGCTACTCCAGATAAAAGAGGGACAACAACTCATAGGACACTCCAAAGACAGAGAAACACCATTCCCAGTCTACATGGGACTCTCAGTCTATGCCAAAACCAGGAAGAGAAACCTGGTTGAAATCTTTCAGTATGGCCTCAGTATCTCTTATGACAGAGTACTGGAGGTCTCTGCACAGTTAGAGATGCCAGTTAGCAACATATGTGGAGGAGGGTGTATCTGTCCCCAGTACTGCGAAAAGGGTTGTTCACCACTGCAGTGATGGGCAACATCGACCACAAACCCATCTGCCTGAGACCAGGCTCCAACGTGGTCAGGAGGAAGGCGCCAAGGGTGACAAGAACACAATTCCATCCAACTGGCGCAATTTCAAGACACGATGCCAACAAGACAGAGTTGTTCCAGTTCCTGGCAGAACCAAGTTGCCCAGATGTCTGCCACAAATGTTGTCATTGCCACGAAAGCGGTCTGCTGTCCCCAGTGCACTCAGCGAGGCTAGTCTTCAGGGACTGGAAAAGTGCTCTCATGAGAAGCTGACACCGCATCTTTCTCTATGCCAAATATGCCACAGAACATGGAGCCAAGACCATCACGGTTAAAGCAAATGACACAGATGTTCTTGTCGTTGCAGTCAGTGCTGTCCACTCTCCACAATCTAGGGCTAGAGTAGCTATGGGTGGCATTTGGCCAAGGCCAGAGCCTGCGCTGGTTGCTGTGCATGACCTGTGCAACTCTCTGGGCCAGGAGAAGGTGAATGGCATGCTCTTCTTCCATGCGCTCACAGGCTGTGATACAGTGTCAGCCTTCGAGCAAGGGCAAGAAGATCACCTGGCAGACATGGAACATCTTTCCAGAGGCCTCCACTGTGTTCTCCAAACTGAGTCACTAATTTCTCTCAGAGTGGAAGAGAGTGACCTGAAGGTCCTGGAGAGGTTTGTCATACTTATGCATGAAAGATCCAGCACTGCTGGCACTGTGGATGAGGCTAGACTTGATATGTTTGCAAGGAAAACAAAGGGCATATGAGGCCATTCCACCAACCAGGGGAGCTCTCCTCAACACACAAGCGCAGTGCGTGCCAGGCTGGTTGTGTGTGGGGCAGGCCACCCAGTGTCAGCCACAGCCAGAGAACCCTGCTGGTGGGGATGGCAAAAGTCTGGTGAAGCATGGCAAGTCCTCTGACAAACTAACTCGCCCTTAGCCAAGAGTTGCCAAATAGCTACTTACTGGAAATGTGGATGCAAAGCAGGCTGTCCGGAAGAAAGGTGCAAGTGCTACAAGCTGGGTGCTTCCTGCACAGCTCTGTGCACTTGCAAATGAAGTCTAGATAAATATTGCCCCCTCTTCAGTAGATAATCTAGGTTTGAGCATCCAACGTGTCATGCTATGCCTACCTTCTTATCCTCGAATTTTTTCAAAGGTGTAGGTTGAGAGACCTATACATAGATTGGTTGCGTTTAGTCCGTATTTCTCTTCTTTTTCTTTTTATGGTTACAGTCTTAGACACAATGTTGTATGTGACCATACCATTATATTTCAGTTGAAAATAGCATAGTTAAACTGTCTGATCACATGAATATACCATTAAATAAAACAGTTGGTCTCTATGTTCGCTAGCGCTGTGGATAGAAAAAACTTTTATGGCAACCATTTTATGCCATCTTGGTTATAATTCATTTAGTAAGGGTTTTCAATAAAATGTGTGGTATGGAACATTTTTATAACCTAAGTCGAGGTTTAAAAAAAAACTGGCATATTCCATCCAATAGATGCTCCCAAACCAGTGAATCTCAACATAGATGGCGGCCATTTTTGAAAAAATAGCTGCCATCTTGGATTTTCAGGTGGCCAGCGCCCTTTCTAAGAGAGCGTAGTCTTGGAATGTTTGTGCCAAATTTCATGCTTGTTTCACTATCTGAACGATTTTACAGCAATCTGCTGCACTATCAGTGCTGAATGACCTCATAGGTCCCATCGCTTGGCATGTGGACCCAATTTTGTATTCCAGTTCCAATATTCCATGTCATGAACTGGTAGAAGATATTATAAGAATGCAACCGATGATGTTTGATAATTTATTCCCCCCTCAGAGTAGATTTGTAGTAGAGATGCAAAGTTCTCTTTCGCAACTGACTGATAGATTACACCAGTTTAGTCATTGATTTCCGGTGAGGGGCTTTGCTGGTTTTCATCTTGAGGGATGCAGCCTTAGCTGGTTATTAATTTATAACTATGACAGTGTCCCCTTTCCGTTTAACTGGCCGAAGAGCGAGACATAAAAAGCTGTCAGATAAGAGCAGATCAGCCTAATCTCCAGGTCAGAGGTAGATGTAACTGTATAAGAACCACGCTCCTTTACTTTTGTCATTGGTCTTTTTTTCACAAATGCTGAAGATTTTATGTTTGTGTTCTGATGAAATACGGTTGTAATCTCTAATAAGAAAGTTAACGGAAACGCCTACAAGGAATTAATTTTTGTGTACTTTTTCCAACGAGCCACGAAGTCTAATTAGAATGTTTCCGCTAATTAATACTGTATCATCAGATAGAAAGGAAGTCGTTTATATATATATATATATATGTATATATATATATATATATATATATATATATATATATATATATATATATATATATATATATATTTATATATATATATATATATATATATATATATATATTTATATATATATATATATATATATATATATATATATATATATTTTATATATATATATATTTTATATATATATATATATATATATATATATATATATATATATTTATATATACTATATATAATATGTGTATAAACATATACATGTGTGCGTATGTATGTATGTGCATGTATTTGCGTCTGTGCGCATGTCCATACGCAGTTTATGTTTTTTCCCTCGCCTGTACCACAAAATCAAAGCATAGTACTGTAGGGTGCCACACGGACCCACACTCACCGTCATCTCACCTGGCTCGCTAATCTCGCGACGAGACCTACGCGCGTCAAGCGCACATGGACAAGAAACACAGCGGATGTCCCACATTCTATGTACATTTATTCGTATTCATATTATTGTTCTGTTAAAAATATTATTCCCAACGTAAGCATGTCATCATTCCGGCTATATGTATCCTAACTTCAGTCATGTTTTTTATACCGATTTATGTGTTTTTCCACCCTCCAACAAACACAGTTGCACTTTGACCTCTGTTTGTCCACCTGGTGTCAGGCGCTACATTTCCGCTCGCAAGAGCTATTGACCTGTCTGTTTGCTGTGTGAAAAAATGAGTAAGCTCGAAGACGCTGCCTCCTACTCACGCCGTCGCTACAGTACTATCTCCCCATTCAACCGGTTCTTGACAGATTCAGATACCAAGCTCATGGACCAACTTTCCTCTAGGTGGACCATGGGATTAAACAGTTAATTCCTTTACGGGCGGTGAAAGAGGGTTATTATTTTCTTTGCAGCTTTTGGTAAGAAACTGTGTGCATGTGCAGAAGTACTTTTACTTTTTAGTAAACATTGCCATACACGCACGCATGTTAGTATCCTGGAAGCCAAGGTGGAATTAGAGGAAGCGATGGTTTAATCCACTCTCCTTTACGGAAGTTGAGTACGGGTGCTGAGTGGGAGTGAAAGGAAAACCACGTTGAAGCTAGTGAGATGAAGTGCTTGCGTAATATATTTTGTGCAAGAAGAAATAAAATGGCGAGAGATTTGGTAAAATTGTGAGGATCGGTGAAAAGATGTGTCAGGGTTTTGAGATGGTTTGTATAAGTATGAAGAATGAAAGATGATAAGCTGATGGAAAGAGTAATATAATTCAGAAGCGTTAGGAAGGAGGAGGAGAGGAAATCCTAGCGCTGGATAAATGGACTGAAGAAGTTTTGGTAAGGAAGCTTCTTAAACTTCCAGAAATCGCAAGAGTATGTGCAAGATAGAGGTGAACAGTGCAGTGTATGTGTAGGAGGTTCAGTGTACTGTAGATGAGCCTTCTTTGTAGGTTTACGAAGCGTTTAGTGTTGTGGAAATTTCCGGCACAGGTGAAATATTATACTTTGGAGTTTTCCTTCTGCATACTAAACGTCACAGAGCTATAATTTTTATTAAGGCAAGTGGTCAAACGTTCTGTAATGGGACATTTTAAGAAATAGTAGCGAGTGTCAAAGGCTATTGCCTATAAATGATTATGAGCCATTGGTAAAACGCTAAGATTTCCTGTTATAGAATACTGTGGATAAAAGTGAGGACACACGCTTAATCATCCGTAATGGAAGATAGTTATCTAATTGTTTTCCAGAGACATGGACTTTTTGCTTTTAGATATAAACGGAATATGAATCTCCAAAGCAAAATAAGTTATTTGTTTATTTAAAAATATCTGTATTCATACACCTATGGTATTTACAAATTGCAAACAGATCCCATTTTCTTTCGTCAATCTAGAAAGTTTCACTCAACTTATGGAGTCGTTCATTTAACCTTTCTTTATTTTTCAAATCCTTTAAATGACCACGGACCTATGAGCCTATAGGAACCCATCACATCATAATATTACGTTATAAGAGTAACACCTTATTATGTTTTCGGTAAGTGAAAAAAATTTTTTTTAAGTATCCCCCAGATGTCGCTGATGTCCGGAAGTGCAAGTGCCACGGTGTTAATGTCAAGGCCTATCATTTATGTATTGCGTAGTCCCCAAGGCAAATGCGAACTGATAATTACAGGAATATCACCAAAAATATTTAATAGAGGATAATCTGACGTCAAATATTCAAGCGTTTGTTTCGTGTGGTTTTATTTATTCTTTATGTTATCATTTAGTCCTTTCTTAGTCCCTAAGACAAATGAAAACTGATAATAACTGCCGCTTGAATATAACTTATATTTAATAGATAATAATCTGACGTTCAATACTCAAGTGTCTGTTACATGTGGTTTTATTATGCATGTTATCATTTAGTCATTTCTTAGTCCCTAAGGCAAATGAAAAGTGATAATAAATGGTGCTGGAATATATCTTATAATATTTGATAGAGCATAATCTAACGTTGACTATTCAGACCTCTGTTTCATGTGTTTATATTCCAAACGCGTTTTATTGCTTTATTTCTGTCTCAGCTTAAGAGTTCACATATACACTTTCGTGCCAAGACGTAGTTGTGTTTTATTTATAGCCGTTATGTGACTCGAGGATATGCAGTATTGCAGTTTTAATATTGCTAATGATGAAAGCATCACTAAATCACAATTACTTTACGAGTATCAGTTCATGGGAATCCATTAGGATTATCATTCCAGATGATTTAGTTCCAGCCATTGATTAATTACGTTATAAAACTCATGCACAAGCTTTGCCCTAAAGGCAAAGTGGCTGATCAGTGTATATTTCGTCTCAAGCATCGTTTTCATTGTTTTAGCTGAAAATTTACCGTTGTTTCGAAAACTGAATTCAGGAAAGTAGATACAAAAGAGCGTGTGCACCTCTCTCTCTCTCTCTCACACACACACGCGCGCCTCACACATTTTCCATATAATACTTTCTTTGAGCGTGTTAGCACTCTCTCTCTCTCTCTCTCTCTCTCTCCACGTGCACACGCACACGCGCACATATTTTCTATACAATACTTTTATTTGTTCAGCATCCCTTTCTCTTTCTTCTTCTTCTTCTTCTTTCTTTCTTTCTTCTTTCTTCTTCTTCTTCTTCTTCTTCTTCTTCTTCTTCTTCTATTATTATTATTATTATTATTATTATTATTATTATTATTATTATTATTGTTATTGATAAACTTCTATTCCAGTGGAGGAAGCCGAAAATTTTCATCTTGTTTAACAAACATGCGCCGAATAGATTACCCATGTATGAAAAAATAAAAAAAAGCATAGAAAATAACATACCTGTTTTCATTCAGTAACTATTTATGTAGCTTTAATAACAAGTAACAGTAAATAAAATTGTTTTTTAATTAACAGCAGGTAAGAAAGACACCCATTTGTAAGTGGGTGCAGGCATCAATCGAGGTCAAGGTAAGGGTATATGCCTCATCAGCAAAAACTCTCTGAGAACCGGAATTCTCTACCCACTGGGTATCTTCTTATGTAAAATGAAGGGAAAACAAGTAAAAAATGCGCCGAAGTTTCTTCGGCACTATCGAGTTTTCTGTACAGCGTATAATGCTGTATGAAACTCTCAGCCGCGGCCCATGAAACTTTCAGCCACGATTCGGTGGTGCCCTGTGTTGTTTGCACTTATAGCGGTGCCAGACGCACGATCACGGCTAACTTTAACCTTAGATAAAATAAAAAAAACTACTGAGCCTAGAGGGCTGCAATTTGGTATGTTTGATGATTGGAAGTTGGATGATCAACATACCAATTTGCAGCCCTCTAGCCTCAGCAGTTTTTAAGACCCGAAGGCGGACAGAAAAAGTGCGGACGGAGAGACAAATAGCCATCTGAATAGTTTTCTTTTACAGAGAACTAAAAGTTATGGTAAAGAATCGTAATAACGTATGTTTTGCAAATCCACAATTATGTCAACAAATTGTAATATTGAAAAAATCTGAAAACTGCTTTCAGCTTCCAGTTTTCAGTTTTAATCAGTATTACAATTTACTGATATGATTGTGGATTTTCAATGAACGACAATTTAATCACGACATTGTGAATGTTATTTAGCAATAATCAGTTCAGTGATCTGGAAAAAATATTTTAATAATAATAATAATAATAATAATATAATAATAATAATAATCCTAAAGACGTGAAAATGGGATCGCTATTGATATTTTAAGTTAGTAAGCGCAAACCGAATTCGATTCGGATGAAAGTAGCGTCCTCTGCTAGGTCTCCCGGATACCACGTCAAGAGATTATTCATCAGGATGGTTTCTTCCTCCTCCTCCTCCTTCTCCTCCTCCTCCCGCTCTTCCTTCTCCCCCCGCTCTTCCTCCTTCCCCCCATCTTCCTCCTCCTCCTCCTCCCCGTTCTCCTGCTCATTAAATTGTCCAGGTATTATGAAAGGCAGACCCGAGAGTACATTGGCTAGATTTGTGATTTTTGCTCCAGGTTAACCCTACACTGCTCTTACATTTCTGTCTTGGTCTGAATCATTGAACTTACTTATAAAACGGTGAAGTGGCATCCTGGTTTTTCAATGGTGTGTGTGTATATATATATATATATATATATATATATATATATATATATATATATATATATATATATATATATATATATATATATATATATATATATAAGATATATATGTAGGTATAATATATATACATATATAGTATATATAAATATATGTATACATTATATATATATATGTGTATCCAAAAATGAAGCTGGTGGGCTCATCAGCCTATTCAAGTGATAAAACTATCCAAATGGGCCTTCCTCTAATATCATCAGTATTTACAGCTGAATTAACAGCCATACAATTGGCTCTCAAGATTATAATAAAAAAAGGAATTCCTTCAGCACTCATATTGAGCGACTCAAGAAGTGCAATTGAAGCAATAGGATCATTTAAATCAAATAATCACCTTGTCCAAAATATCCAACAGGAAATACATCAGTTAATTACAAACGGCCTTCAGATTCAAATTTGTTGGATCCCAGCCCAAAGTAGGCATTGAGGGTAAATGAGAAAGCAGATAAAGCTGCTAAATTGGCTTGTACAATCCCCCCAACTACTACAGCCCCCATATCAGACTGGCTAGCATCAGTTAAACCCTTAATTTATAGGGATTGGCAAAATGATTGGACAAATATACCCCTCAAAACAACTAAAACAAATTAAGAACGAAGTTAAAAAGTGGCATTCTTCTACCCAAAAGCAAAGAATTAATGAGGTTATTTTAACAAGACTCAGAATAGGACACTCCAGACTCACACATGGTCATCTGATGTCAACTCCGCACACAAACCCAATAACTTGTGAAAGATGTAACATCCCAATAACAATCAAACATATCTTGATTGACTGTCCCAGATGGCATCATGAAAGAAATACTTATTTACAAAATAAATCAATAAAGGATATTCTAGCAGAAGGTAATAACTTTTCAATTAATAATATCATTCTCTTCTTAAACAAAATTAAATTGATAAGTAAAATATAATCTTCCCCCTTTTTTCCCTTCATTTTTTTTTTCTCTTTCCCTCTTGATTTTTTTTTAATTCCCCTTTTTTTTATTATTTATTTATTTATTTAACTACTTAATTTTTTATGTACTCTTTCCCCCCTTTTTTTCCCAGCCCGAGAAGAACCCTAAAAGAGTTCAGAGGTCTGGTTAAACAAATCATTTATAACTTAACTAACTATAGTATATATTAACGTTGAAAAATTACTTTACAATAATAAGCGGATATTTAAATCGGCTGTTACTGGTTAAACCATACGTGTGGTATCAATATAATTTAGACTTTTATTTTCTCTTTTACAATATCGTATTGTATTTGATTAGAAGATAATGTAGTTCAAAATTAAAATAAAGGAAACCCGCTCTTTATTAAGAAATATAAATGAATAAAAAAGACAAAATACTGAACAGTATTCAGTTTTCAGAACCTAATCTGGTCAGTAACAAACGCGATGAGTACTTGTATTTTCCTTTCGTGCAAATATCGTACAGTTGTTGTACATTTGTTTACCTAGTCATTTGCCAATAAATTCATTACCTTTAAAAAACCTAGACTCTCCCATCCATTTTTCCACCAACCATACAAACATTCATGGTTCCATCTTCCATTTACGCTCATTATCTTATTTTTAGTAATTTTAGTTTTCTGTGAAAGAAAATTATTGTGCGGGTTTTATCTGTCCGTCGGCACTTTTTTCTGTCCGCCCCCAGATCTCAAAAACTACTGAGGCTACAGGGCTGCAAGTTGGTAAATTGATCATCCACCCTCCAATTATCAAACATACCAAACTGCAGCCCTCTAGCCTCATGAGTTTTTATTTTATTTAAGGTTAAAGTTAGCCATAATCGTGCTTCTGGCAACGATATAGGACATGCCACCACCGGGCGGTGGTTAAAGTTTCATGGGCCGCGGCCCATACAACATTATACCGAGACCACCGAAAGATAGATTTATTTTCGGTGGCCTTGATTATACGATGTACAGAAAACTCGATTGCGCCGAAGAAACTTCGGCACATTTTTACTTTTTTATTTTCAGTTTAACTTTCAAACTGGTTTTTCCAAGTTTTTGCAGCTTTTTTTCACTGTCACTCATTCATTAGCCATTCCATGCCAAATTCATGAACCCTGTTTTCATCTCACGAGTTTGAACCTACTTCTTCTGTCATTGCCGTCCTTTCTATAGCCACTCTATCCGTAGGAATATTAGACAGCCATGGAAAGGTACTTGGCCCACCCTCGTCTCAGACTCACATTTACACCAAACTAATCATTCTTCCTTCTAAGTATTCTCTAATTCAGTGATTCTCAAACTCGGTGTCGTGGTGCCCTGGGGTGCCACAGACAGTGCCTAGGGGTGCCGCAAGATTGTCATGAATTTAGTCTTGGCTAGGTCATCTCAATGAACATTTGTAAAAAAAAAAAAAAAAGTTTGCAGTCTTCATATAATTATTATCAGTGTGTCTACTCTAAATATATTGCCACGCACACATATTTATATACACACACACACACACACACACACACACACACACACATATATATATATATATATATATATATATATATATATATATATATATAATATATATATATATATATATATATATATATATAATATATATATAATTGGATATATACATATATATATATATATAATATATATATATATATATATATATATATATATATATATATATATATATATATATATATATATATATTTGAGAGACAGAAAAGATAAGCAAACAAAAACGGAATATATGTGGATGAATGGAGGAGACCAAGAGGGAAGCATCAACTTAGAGCAGGCAAAGTAAAAAGAGCTACATCCTTTAAGTACCTTGGGTCGTGTGTCACTGATTGTGGAGGGGATGGAGGAGGAAGTGAATCACAGAATACAATCAGCTTGGTGCAATTGGAGGAAAACATCAGGTGTGTTATGTGACAAAAGATTTAATGTAAAGATGAAGGGAAAAATGTACAAGAGCATTGTCAGACCTGCGTTGATGTATAGTTGTGAAACATGGCCTATGAAGAAAGCACAAAGAGAAAGATGGAAGTGGCAGAAATGAGAATGCTGCGTTGGATGTGTGGAGTGACAAGAAGAGACAGGATATGAATGACTTCATAAGAGGGACGGTGAAAGTTACAGAAATATCAAAGAAGCTGCAACAGAGACGATTACAATGGTTTGGACATGTTATGAGAAGAGGAGGATTCTGTATGTAAAAGAACCATGAATATGGAAGTGCCTGGAACTAAGAGGAGAGGTAGACCAAGAATGAGATGGAGAGACACAGTTAACAGGGACATGCAGGAGAAGAACGTGAGTGAGTAATGGTGCATGATCGCAGAAGATGGAAGACTAATAACAAACAACGACCCCATATAAAGATGGGTAAAGCTGAAAGATAAAAAAGAAGATAAAGAAGAAGATATATATATTGTATATATATATATATTATATATATATATATATATATATATATATATATATATATATATATATATATATTATTGATAATAATTTTATTCATTATATATATATTATTGATAATAATTTATTCATTATATAAGATTCATGAGATACGGTGGGATGGTGAAGAAAGGTGCCACAGTAATGATTACATTAGTTAGGGTGCCATCACTAGAAAAAGATTGAGAGCCACTGGTCTAAATAATCTAACTTGCATTTCGCTGTGATCATAACAACTAAGAATCCTTCAAGAACTTACATTCCTACTCCGCCTCCACATCACATCTCTACCAGTTAAAACTTTCATACACGTTTTGTATTTCATGTCAACAGCTGATCCCTTTGTTCTGAAACTTTTCACAGAGCTGTTTCATTACACAGGCTTAGTCTGAACAATCTGTCAGTCCAAAGCCTAACTTACGCCTTCCCAGGTATGAGAAGCAATTTCGTCCTTTATAATGCTTTCAGTATTATGAATCACCTTTACTCTTATAAAGAGGAACAATTGTCCCTATTTTGACGGACTGGCGCAAGCCATATTTTCCTCAATCAGAGAAAATGGGCATCAAAGGTTTTGATATTATCCAGAGCGTCTAAATTAGCTCATCTTTTGAGGAAATTCGGTTGGAAAATGTTTCAACGCCGACAGCTGAAATTTTGATAATTTATAGAGTATCAAAAACTGAGACACTTTGACTGGAAAACTCAAAACTTGAAGAAAAGAGAAATGGGAAACGCCACTTCGTCAAAACAGGGATGAATCGTTGTTTTCACCCGTCGCTTTTAAAACCTTTCTTCTTCTTAGCATAAGTCGTGCACGCTGGCCAGCCACCCAGGTACACTTTCACTGCCATATCACGCCACAGTTTGATCGCAGCTTCGGTTGCGTTCCTGTCTTGAACCAGTCTCTTGACAATTATTCATAAGTTGACACGGAACCCTTCCACCCTTGCATTATGCAGATCCCTTTCTCTCCTGTCCTGTGCATTCAACATCTCTTCAAAAAAAAAAAAATGATAAATAACCCCAAGGACACTGGACCGCACTCTCTTTAGACAGCATCTCTCTTCATTTACATCTCTTATTTAAAAGATCCCCTGAGTCATCCGCTTTCTCTCTGTATTTTTCTGCCCTCCGCAAGTACTAGATCAAATTCTCATCAGATTATCATAAACTTTAGCTTTTTGTACTCTGATTTTTACCCAATACTATCTTACTCATAATTATGTATGCACACAAACACACACATATATAGATGTATAAAAATATTAAGAATATACATTTAAAATATATAAGATTATATATATTTATATATATATATATATATATATATATATATATATATATATATATATATATATATTTATATATGTATAAATATACAATATATATACATATATATGAATACACATATATATTATATACATACCGTAAATATATAAATGATATTAGGTCGTTAATTTTCACTAAGGAGGGTTAGCCCCGGAGGAAAACAGTACGTTTACTATCACATTCAAATTTGTAAGTGCCAGTTTCAAACAGTAAGCTAATTTACACGATGATAAAATTTTAGTTAGTTATAAGTCCAGTTTACTGTATGTTTAAAAATTTTTTCAACGTGTACAGTGATTATGGGTGGCTGGAAGAGATATATTAACAAGATAGATAAATAACAGTAAATAAAAGACATTGTTGATGAGAACTTCCTCTGCTGAAAAAAAACAAGGATAAATTTCGAAGTTTTAAGGTTCTTTTCCAGTTTTGTGTCTAAATGTCCTATATTACAAGAGAAAAATAAAAGTAAACTCGAAATTATCCGCTGGGCTTTTCAAACACAAATAAATATAAGGATGGTAATACAGTAATGATGGTCTTGAAGTAAATTAGGTTGTTGTATTAAAATGCTATTCAAGGAACAAATATACACACTCTCGCTTGCTTGCATATACGTATATATGTGTGTATGTGTGTGTGAGAGAGAGAGAGGAGATGTGAAGATGTGTGCGATGCATATGCATATATATATATATATATATATATATATATATATATATATATATATATATATGTATATATATACATATAATATTTATATATATAATATATACAGTATATATATATATATATATATATATATATATATATATATATATATATATATATAGATAGATAGATATATTTAACCACACGATTTTAACAACACGCCCACGAGACGACGAACTTATTATCAACTAAAAAATTCCCCTTCGGGTAACATATATCAAAATATATTATTTCCGAGGTAGAGCGAATTGGATAGTGAAGGACGTTTATAGTTTAATGCTTGTATATGAATCACGGTGATGTGATAAAAATTCATTCATATACATATATATATATATATATATATATATATATATATATATATATATATATATATATGGTGTGTGTGTGTGTGTGTGTGTGTGTGTGTGTGTGTGTCTATGGCATATGCATATATTAAATGAAGTGAAGAAGTCTATACGCGTATGTTACATTGAACAGCCATTCTGTAACGCAAAATGATTTCCGGTCTGACATACCATTCAGAGAAATATATCAGTAACATGTTAATAGCGCTCATTTATAAACTTAGGCGTCATTTATTGGAGAAAAATATACTTTTTCTGGCATTTTATGACAGTAACTAAATGGCCAATTTGTGTTTTAATCACGCGAAACCATAATTGAGGCCAAAGCAACATACAAATATTAATATCGCGGATTGATTTTAACGACAGATGTTCGAGATAGCTCGTGCATTTCCAAACGACGATTTCTCTCATAATAATAATAATAATAATAATAATAATAATAATAATAATAATAATAATAATAAGGAATAAATCCATAATGGTGTCAGTGTAAATAATGATAATAATAGTAATAATAATAATAATAATGATGGTGAAGAAATCCAAAGTGATGTCAGCGTAAATAACAATAATGATAATAATAATAGT
>NC_089793.1:29527823-29545323 GCF_040412425.1 Macrobrachium rosenbergii | reverse complement strand
ATGAATTTTGTTGAAGAGCATTATTTAGCTTTTATATTGTCTGTCTTGTACCGTATAACGTGCTGGGCTGGGGTAAAATGTAAAACCATTTTCTTTTAATCTGTTGTTTTAGTTGAAATTCTATTTTCATAAGAAAAAAAATTTAGTTTTCCTTATTTCTATCCGAAGTGAGTTTTTCTTATTTCTGTCCGAAGTGAACTTCGATTTTCTTAGGAAAAAAATCTGCTTTTCTTATTTTTATCCCAAACAAGTAAATGTTTAGTGGTGTTGCAGCTTGCATACCCAATTTTCTAAATTTGCTTCAGGGTGGCCCGCGAGAGCGGCGTCGGAGTTTTAGTGAATGAACAGTCAGCGTAACCTTATGTTGCGTCTCGTAAGCGTTTGTGTGGCTCTCTCAGTGTGAGCGGTTGTAACCAGCGCCAGGCCTATCCTAAATGAACTTAGATTGCGGTTGGGCCTTCAGCGTTCAATGTCATTCTGAAACGGTTTTTCGTTTTTTTTTTTTCATAAAAGTTGAAAAGTCGTTATCATTCACGTTCATTTGTATGGTAGATTCATTGTTAATCCGACATGCAAAGATTAGAATTCCCTTTCGCTCATTTTTAAATACTTAATTTTACATTGCATGTTTGTAGGATTTAAAATCGCAGGTTTGAATTTTGCATGTTTAGATGAGAATGAAGGTTATTATTTGTGTATCAACACTACCCAGCATTCTCATAAAATTGTTACAAAGCATACAAAGGGGCGTGAAGTAGTTACATGTATGGGTCTAGTGAATGTATGCGTGTCAGCATCACATAAGCAACGGAAGTCATATAGTAAAAATGGCCCCTTGACAAATAGGCCACATCTGGATGACTTCCTTTTAATAAAATGGTACTTGGTTCTCTTGGAAATGATGTCCGTGTTTGCTCTTGTTGTTTTATACGGGGCTGGATTATTTTTTTGTTATCGTGTTTCCGTCTGTAATTGTAAAGATTCTGTGGTTGTCTTCAGATGCTAATTTGATATCTAGGAGAAATTGAGTTTATAGCAGTTTTCCATCAGTCGATGTATTTAATTAATATATATATATATATATATATATATATATATATATATATATATATTATTAGTCAAATCGATGTTTTTAATTTATATATATATATATATATATATATATATATATATATATATATATATATATATATATATATATATATATTATTAAGTCAATGATGTTTTAATTTATATATATATATATATATATATATATATATATATATATATATATATATATATATGTATATATATATATATATACAGTATATATATTGCATTAATCTTTTTTTCCTAAAGGAGTTAAATTTACTTTGTTCAGATATAATTTGTATTCACTCGAATTTTCTCGTAGGATTTTGTATTTTATGGTATTCATTTATTTGTTTTCTACTTAAATCAACAACAAACACTTCAAGAGTTATATTTTGAGGAAATATTTTCATGCTTTTTATATAAATCTTTGTACTTAGAAAAAAAAATACGGTCAGAAAGGTGGCGTAGCCTTAGCATGAAATATTAGTAAGAGATTTTAATTGTACTCGTGATGTAAATTGTGTACAAATTTTTACACAGCGGTTTTGACCTCAAGTGTAACGGACATTTGGACGATATTGAAAGGAAGACATTTTCAAATCTACAGCTATGTCTGGAGCGAGCCATTGCCTAGTACAGCACACCTCCCATCAAACGCGCACAAAGCTTTTTATGGAGAAGAGAAGGTTCGTTTCCTTTGTCATTGAGTTATATTTCCCATTCTTTTAGAGACGCCCAGGAAGCTTATTCTATATTGGAATTTTTTTTTTCTTTTTACTTTGACTGTACGAGGCCTACGCTTAGATGGATTAGGGGTTGGAATAAGCCTAAAAGGAATATCACGGTTGCGTTATCCGGACATAAAGGCTATTTAAGGTGGAAAGTTGGATGGAAGTGAATCCATTCAGTGCTGATGTTCAGTAATAGGTATGAACGTATGTCAACGTTTACATTGTTCTGATTATACACAGAATGTTATCTTTAGGCTTTAGACTGTAGAATTTACCAATTACCTATATCTTGATCATTATGTTACGAACACAATGATATTTTGTGTATTATTTCGATTTCCATCTTTAGAAAAGAGAGGCAGGCTTGTGTAATACAATTTTTTTATTAATAGTATTAAATGTATTTTGGGCATTTTGTAACTTCATTGTGCTTTGCCAGAAATTATTATATACTGTATTTATAGGCCTATGTATACATAATGGGGGGGCGGTTGTTTGAGTTGAATATCATTGAGCTCTCTCTCTCTCAGGTAAAATTTATGCCTGTCGATTTTGAGGTAGGTTCGAGGTACGGTATATACCGCGTAACATGCACTATATATATCCATTTTAGTCTCCGCTACATTTTTTTCTACCTTCCCTGTAACTCGGCTTCTAAACCAGCTACATAATACTGGCCAGGTGGCGCTAAATTGAACGTTTTGCACTAGATGGGGAGAAAACAAAATAAAAATGCGAGGAAATAGGTGTTATTCTTTTGCAGGGCTGGACCTGGAAAGAGAGAGAGAGAGAGAGAGAGAGAGGCTGATTTTCATAGGAGAGACCAAGAATACAGCAACATTTTTGTATAATTAAGGACATTTGATGGTACCTTGGAAAGAGTAGATTGCTGGAGGGAGAGAGAGAGAGTGAGAGAGAGAGCGAAGGAGAAAAGTTGTTTATTTTTGGTGAAGGGGAATTTACTGTTCGAGGTTATTTTATGACGGTGTAGGGTAGAAATATCTTCCTTTTTCAGAGGGAAATGGAAGATTGTATTTTCCGGTAAGTGGTTCGTAAAGCAGTCAGATTATCTAGAATTAGACTTAGCTTTAAAAGTTGAGCCACATATTTTTTTTTTCTTTTTTTCTTTTTGGCTCCTGCCGAATTTGTTGGAAGCGAGCTGTCTGTTCATACCGTGGTTATTTATATGCTATATTGCTTTAGCTTATTTCTGCGTGTTGGGGGCTACTGAATTCTTTGGTGTTTTCCATTGTTACCTGTGCGCGATCCTGTGTTTGTCTATTTTTGAAGTCTGTTTTTGTTTTCGTTTTAACATTTTTTTTCGTTGTTAAATTTGCGTCGTGATGCTAATCGACGTTTGTTTTGTAAATATACTTACACTAGGCGTATGTTTGTGTTGTAACACAAGGTCATATAAAACTAACATTAAAAAAGCGTGCTGGTACAGAGGGAATTAGAACGGGGGTGTATTTTTAATTAATTTTTTTGTCATATTGGACCTACCGGTTTGCGTATATTACAATGATTGCCCTTTTGGGTGGGGTGGGGAACGGGCGCAGGAGAATAAAATGTTAGAGTGTAGTAATTGGCTCTTTGTTTTAAATTATTTTTTTCAATAGCCTCTTTTTGGGTGCATGTTTTATGCCACACACTTATAGATTACCATTTAACTGTTGTGACATACATTTACATTAAGCCTTTCGAGATTAGGCCTAATTACTACTTGTAATTTTCTCTTAAGATTTGAGTCTTGTCTTTTTACTATTCTTAGGAAAATTAGCCATTATTCACTCTATATATATCTTTTATTGTTCACAAATTTATACGTGCTATGAGGCCATTTGTTCTCCTTCCCTTCTGGACTTATCTTTTTAGTAGGCCTAATGAAAATTAGTCCAAGTTTGCTTAATAGGTCTCTCCTCTAGGCTTATCTATTCAGTAGACTTGAAGAAAATTAGTCTAAGTTTGCTTGATATTGTTTTATGTTGAAGAATCTGTATATGGCCTCTCTCTCTCTCTCTCTCTCTCTCTCTCTCTCTCTCTCTCTCTCTCTCTCTCTCTCTCTCTCTCTCTCTCTCTCACATACACACGCACAGTAAATTAGTATCCTATCCCGAAGTAATGACACAAAGCCCCCAAGTAGATTAAAAGTAATTGATTCCTTACAAATGATTCCTGATGAATTGTGCGGTAGATTCATCAGCTTCTTCATCGTTAGCTGCGATTGTAAAAGATTAATTTTCAGGGAAAAACTACTCTCATGGGATTGATTCTTCCATTAGAATAAGGAGGAGTGAATGTTAGTGGGTGAGATAAATGATGTAGCACATCATTAAAGAAGTAGATTGAGCTGAGAGAGAGAGAGAAGAGAGAGAAGAAGAGAGAGAAAGAGAAGAGGAAAGAGAGAGAAAATGTACTTGTCAGTAAAGAAACTTATATTTTCCAAACAGGAAAGGCATGGCGTATGGTGTAGCCTATAGGAGCTTTCAATATAACCTGTGATGCCTAACCAACAGTATTTTTAAGGTTCCTTTATAAGCCTAGTACTATAGCCTATGTACTTCATGAAGTGAATATGAAGATAGATGATTATTCAAAGGAACGCCGATGTCTATTATAACAAAAATTTAATAGAATTCAGGACAAGATACGGAACCTTGCAGTTCTCCAAGGAATAGTGCTTAGGCCTATCAAGCGACGATAATCTGAGCTGGGTTACTCTTCTTTCATACAGCGTCTGGTAACTTGAATGCGGCGTGGATATGTCAGGTCCCATTTGTATCTGGCTTGAGTTTTCCCAGGTTTGGACGAGGAAAGTAACTCAAAAACGTAGCTCCCTGTAGAGGGGTAGTGCCATCAGTGAACCTCACGCGTTGCACTGTAGGCGCTACTTAAGGTTCCTTGCAACGTCCTTTCGACCCCTAGCTGCAACCCCATTTCATTCCTTTTGTTGTACCTCCGTCCATATTCTCTTTCTTCCATCTTACTTTCCACCCTTCCCTACAGTTGATTCATAGTGCAACTGTGATTGTTTCCCTGTTACACCTTTAAAACCTTTTTTACTGTCAGTTTCCCTTTCCGCGCTGAATGACCTCATAGGCCCCAGCGCTTGGCCCTTTACCTATATTTCATATTCCATTCCATTCAAAACCCAGTCTCGTTTTTCTGATGGGTGATATGGACTCAATAGTTTTAGTCCCTTTAGTCTAAATATATATTTCTTTATTAGGCCTATTTGTTCTTTTCGATCATTCAGTCAGAATTTTTCCATATTTGTTATTTTCCTTCTTTCAGCCTATTGTTGTACATTATTATTTGTTCTTTTGTCGTATAGTGTATGTTTGAGCATATTAGCTCCACAGGGCAGGATGTGAAATAGTCGGTGATTTTGTAGGGATCAAGTTCGAAATGTCGTTATTGCTGTCTAGTTATTTTCCAGTTCATGTGGTTGTGTTGCTGAAGAATTTAGTGAGACTTCTTGCTTGTGTTACACATACGAAGAGAGAGAGAGAGGTACATGGACAAAATTCTAATTAAAGCTTATATATATGCTTAAAAGTTACAAATATGCCGTGATATAGTTATCAGTACTGTCAGCTGAGACCTGAAATATGTGTGCTAAATACACGAAAGTACCTGGTACTCTCGTTTCTTTTAAACATTTCCAGTGGCATCAACTGACACATCATATATAATATATATTGTGTGTATATATATATATATATATATATATATATATATATATATATATATATATATATATATATATATATATATATATAAATATAAGTATGTGTGTGCAACACTTGTTGCAGTTTTATCGCGTCCCTTCAGATTGTTTTTTATTGATTTTGAAGAAAACAAAGTGCAACCTCATTAGGACTTGATTGAGCCTCTCGTCAAATAAAAAAAAGTAAAGTTTTCCGTGTAATGCTTAGGCTAGATCTTGGTACATGTAATACGTCTTAAGACATGCCTCATAAAACAGACTTAAGTTAAGCTTTGGGATTGAGCTGTTGGCAGATAGTCAGGTATGAGTGACAAAAAGGGTCCCAGAGTTACCCCCCAAAAAGGTTGGCACGAATTTTATGGTAAACTTCTGGTGACAGGTGAGGCTCTTGAGGTCGGTTTTGATTTTGTTTTTATTGGCTTGTAGGCTATACATGGGATTTTTTTTTTGTTTCTTTTACCCGATAAGTTATAGCAAGAGAAAAAGATTCAAGCTCGTGGACTGCTTTGAAACCTAAATGTCAAGATTTTAAAGGACTTGATTTTGTATGAAATAAGATTTTGCATTTTGGAATAGTTTCTGACTCACTGTAACTCTCTCCCTCTGTCAGTTTCTATTTACCTAGTCATTCCTCTTGGGGGAAGATACTCTTTTTTAGCAAAACGATCTAGTCACTTTCAGATAAAAATGCCGTTTTGTTTTGTAAATTTTAAACGGGGAATCTTGGGGACGAGATGGTAGTGGATATGACTCTATGCTGTATGTAATCTAGAACTGTTGCAGTTGCATGTCCCAAAATTTGCTTTGGGCTAAACCTACTGTAATTCTATTACCGTACAAAATAGTGTTTATCTTAGGAGCGAATTCAACATAAGACTCGTAATCTGTATATTGTTATTTTTGTTACCTCCGAGTTTGGTTTATTTTTGCATCAAAAGATTGTTGTTACAGAACTGAGCGCCATACAAGTTCTTACAAAAAAAAATTGATAAATAACTCCCTGAGAATTTGTTTCATGAGGGCAGAAGTCTAGATAAATTCTTAGAAACCTAATTATGCCAAAATAGTATTAGAACAATATCGAAGAATTGTTTCTGCAGTTTCTCCTCGCTATTCCCCAATCGCGAATCATTTATTCACTTCCCATTTTCTTATACTCGATTTTCTTATATGTATATAATGCCCTTTCCCCGAGTTTTCACGTCGCTCCATCCATGGAGATATCAAATCAGCAAGGAGTCATAAGAAGCCTTGTCTCAGACTCACTTTTGCAGTAGCCTAAATCAGTTTCTCTCTTATTTATGTATTTTCACATATTTTGCTGTTATACACTAACACACACACATTTATACAGTGTATATAAATATATTATATATATATATATATATATATATATATAACATATATATATATATAAGATATATATAGTTTATGTATATATATACATATATACCGTACCTGTGTGTGTATATATATTCTATATATATATATATATATATATATATATATAAATATATATATATATATATATATAAATATATATAAGTATGCTCTGCCTAAACGCCATTTTTCTGAATTCAAATTTGTTAATCTCTATATAAATGTATGCTCTGCCTAAACGCTATTTTCAAATTCAAAGTTGATAATTAAGTAAACTGAGCCTGACAAAAAATGCAAGTTGAAAAAAAACAGCCTGACAAAAAAAGAAAAAAAAAACTAGCCTGACAAAGTGGCAGAAGAAAGTAGCGACCGTCAGAAGGAAATAGGTGGGTTGAACGTGGCCAAGAAGACTTCTTGGAACCCTACTCTTTCATTAGGCTGCCATAAAAAAAAAAAAGGAAGGGGAACTTAATATAAAGTTAGAGAAAAATGGTGCTATGGAATCCCGGGGCCTAGATGGGTGTAATATTTCATGGAGCAATCACTCTCTCTCTCTCTCTCTCTCTCTCTCTCTCTCTCTCTCTCTCTCTCTCTCTCTCTCTCTCTCTCTCTCTCTCAGGGATCAACCTGAAAAGGAAGCTTTATTCAGCTCTTGGGAATTCTACTGTTAGTTGTTTGCTATTTATATATAGCTATATCCTCTCTTTATGTACCTACATAGCCTATATACTGTATACACACATACACACACACATATATATATATATATACAGTATATATATATATATATATATATATATATATAGGATATATATATATATAAATATATATATATAGAAAAAGCAGAAGCTCTCAAGGTTTTCTGCCCTTGAGAGAGAACTTGACCAATTTAAACAATAAAAAGCTCCTCTAGATGTCATTCTGCCCTTGAATTAATAAGTTTCAATAAAAATCTCCTTTAGATGTATATATAATTAATCAAGTTATATATATATATATATATATATATATATATATATATATATATATATATATTAAAGAGGTAGTCAGTGGTTGGGGTACAGTATTCGCCTGATTAGTAAAAAAAAAAAAAAAAGATCCTGGAGTGTATTACCCCTTGAGCCGGGACCCTTTGGACACTCAAATCCCATCGAGCCTCTCTTCATTCAAGAATTGAATTGGTTACGTGGTAGCTAATTGATTGTGGTGGTGGTCAAATAACCTCATCCTAAGAGACTATGTAAAACCCAAAGACTAACATCTGCTCTAGCCGTCCCATTTTAATGGGAATAGTTTCCGACAGATTATACTGAAGTGTAGTTAGCCTTCATGCTTAGATCATGAACTATGCATTAATAAACTTTTTAAAAACATTGTAATTCATTTGACAAAAGATAAAGAAAAAAAAATTTAAAAAACATAAGAAAGAACAAATCCTTCGTGCCAGCCCTGTGAGAGCTGACAACAGCTCGGTGGTCTGGTAAAACTATTTAATAATAATGATGATGATGATGATGATGATACACATGTAAATATTATATTTATGAAATTTGCTCGTGAGATGATTTGTGGGAGAAGGTGCTCTTGGCATGGCTTCCGTGAACTTTTTGTCTTAAACCATCGATCGGTTTTTCTGTCTAGAAGATTGCACATGAAAGTGATTATAGTTTTATCTATTTACCAGACAATTTATGATATTCATTAACACTGTACCCTTTTTATCTGGATATAGGCTATGCTCTAAGGATTTGTTTTCGTGTGGTAGCATCTCCACAACTGATGTTTGTTATTTTTAGTTTTCTGTAAAAGAAAACTGTTGTGCCAACGTTGTCTGTCCGTCCGCATTTTTATGTCCGCAGTTTTGCTGTCTGCCTCAGATCTCAAAAACTACTGAGGCTAGGGCTATGGGTGTTATGTTGATCATCCACCCTCCAATCATCAAACACACCAAATTGCAGCCCTCTGCCCTCGGTAGTTTTATTTATTCAGGTCAAAAATTAGCCATAATTGTGCATCTGCTTGTGATATCAGCCAGGCCATCACCGGCCGTGGTTAAAGATGCATGGGGCGCGGCTCATACAGCTTCATCTGCGAGACCACCGAGAGATAGATCTATTTTTCGGTGGCCTTGATTATACGATGTACAGAAAACTCGATTGCGTCGAAGAAACTTCGGCGCATTTTTTACTTGTTTCTTAATATAACCAACTTGTATTCTTAATAATTCCCTTGGGTGAGTGAAGGACATACTCCAGTCTTCCTGTTCTGTACTTGTGCCAGTTGTGTTGCTATGCTTTATATCTATTGCTTCGTAGCAGCTGCAGCAGCAGTAATAGTAGTAGTAGTAGTAGTAGTAATAGTGGTAGGTGTCAGAGTTGAGTGGAGAATTTTTATTTTTATTTTTTTGGCAGCCTCTCCCGTGCAACATGCTGTTGTCACTAGGCGTGGCCCATGCTAGTCAGCTGTTGTCTCATATGCCTCTTTGCTTATTTACTGATAGTTGCTGTTTTATGATTTCTTTTCTGTACTGTAGCTAGACCTTTGTTTCGGAATTAGTATTTCCTTATTTTTCTACTGATAGGCCTAGTTGCTGTATTATATTATTTGTACTTCAGCTGTATTCCGGGGTAAACGATTCCTTATCTTTCTGCTGGTGCACTAAGATCAGAATTATTTTTTGTACACTAACTAGGCCTATATTCCAGAGTTATCGTTTCTTTATCTTGCTGTTGGTGCACTAAGAATCAAATCACCCTGGAGCGCAGTAGGTACTCTGCGGTAAGATACCAGTTTTGTTTACCATTCTTTTAACGAAAGTGACTGAGATTTTTTAGTCATTTTTGTGTTCAAGTCAAGTTTCTTTACTCAGTCGACATGCCGAGCAGGCCTACGCGAACAAAGACAAACAAATCTGTGATGAAGAACTTCCTTTCCTTTGCCCCTGCTTAATAATTCCTTGTTTACCTGGTCGGATTACATGATCAATCCCTTTAAATGGCTGTACTCTCTCTCTCTCTCTCTCTCTCTCTCTCTCTCTCTCTCTCTCTCTCTCTCTCTCTCCGTGTAATAACATATTTCACTGGCTCCCTTAATATTGCTCTCTCTCACTCTCTCTCTCTCTCTCTCTCTCTCTCTCTCTCTCTCTCTCTCTCTCTCTGTAGTAGTTAACCTATTCCACTGGCTCCTTTAATATTGGTCTTCTTGTTATGAAAAGTTCACCCATTATCCCCTCACCGCCCCCCATTACTGCCATAAAAGTTAAAGTATTGAATTAGACTCGCTCTCTTATTTTTAAGTTAACCAGTCTGCCCTCTCTCTCTCTCTCTCTCTCTCTCTCTCTCTCTCTCTCTCTCTCTCTCTCTCTCTCTCTCTTCTTTGTGTTTAAAAAGTTAACCCGTAAAATTAGGTGTACGCCTTTTTTTTTTTTTTTTTACATAAGTTGATCCGTTATTATCTCTCTCTCTCTCTCTCTCTCTCTCTCTCTCTCTCTCTCTCTCTCTCTCTCTCTCTCTCTCTCTCCCCGTTTAAGAAAAGTTAACCTATAAAAAATTAGGCGTATGCTTTTTATATAAGTTTATCCATTACTCTCTCTCTCTCTCTCTCTCTCTCTCTCTCTCTCTCTCTCTCTCTCTCTCTCTCGTTTATTTGAAAGTTTACATACTCCCTCCCTATCGGCTTACCGATGGCGAGCAGTGTCGTAAGAGGAAGGAGCTTATTACTTATAGCGTTATGATACTGATGTTCTCCTCAAGTGTGGCATTTCATAAAATTTGTATTTAGGCCTACCCGGAAAGATGGTACTTAGTATTGATCGTGCGTGATCAGCTAGGCATAAGCTACATGTCACAGTTAAGTGTATGGCGTTTGTATTGGCATAATAAATTTCACTTGTTCCCGGAATCGAAATGCTAAGAATTCTTTCTTGGTGTGTCTTGTACCAAGAACCAGACTGGTGATCGATACTAGATTCATTCTATCGTGAAATTACTTTAAACTTTTTTTTTTAATATTGAGTCTTTGATATATCTGCAGGAGTGACTCACTGTTTGTCTCCAGCTCACTCTTTTTTTTCTGTGGCTTCATAAAACATGTACGAGGCCTACTTAGTAGGCTGTTGCTCATTGTTTGAATGTGAGTGTTTAATAAAAAAAAAAAAAGTAAATGGTAAACGACAGAGTAATTTAACTCACAAAAGGAATTTTTTTTTTTTTTTTTTTTTAAAATGGTTTAGAAAAATTGTAACGTTTTTCACGCCAATTTCAGATTACATTGTGTGCGCACGTATCCTGTATTTTATGTTGTTCGGTCAATTTCTTATTGTTATCTGTTTCCTTTATTCCTTCACCTTCATTTTTGTGATTATAGCACTTTTCAGTTTCTTCACTTGCTCTATTTTCGTTCTTTCTCTAGTCAGTGTTTTCCCTCTCAGTAGTTTTTCTTTTCATGTGTTTGACCAGCCATTCATTTTTGTATTCTCCATTTCTAATCATTCCTGGTCTTTCCAATCGCGTTTCTTTCCACCAATTCCCTTTACCTCTTTACTCTTTTCTCACACAAAGGCTTTATTCCTTTCCTCTTTTCCTCTCTGCCTAGTTACTTTTCCCTTATCGTTCTTTCCGTTTATTCTTTTTCCAGTGTTCCGTTTTCTCCCTCCTTCGTTTTTATGGGAAAGAGGGATTCCGGGCGATCTGGCTAAGCTTTACTTTTGCGTTAAAACTCCAAAATGAGTTTTCAAGAGACACATAAACGCTGCTAATTTTGATGCCAGCCTCCCTAAATGTCACGTGAGAGTCATAAACACGAATTTTTTATTCGCATGCTTAGGCCAGAAAGCATAAAATTGTAAAAAGGCTTCGTTAGGCTTACGGCGCAATCTTGGCGCGCGGCGTGATTTCACATTTAGAGGGCGATTCCGTGGTCTTTTTATGCGCAGAGTTTTTTTCTTGCTTTACGAGAATGATTTCCCCTCCCCTCCCCCCCCCCCCTTCCTTGTTTGATTGCGTCTTGCTTCGTAGCTGTTTTTTATGGGGTATCTGTACAGGATATGTCATCTGGTGTCGTTCTAGCTGAGCGACTGACGCTGGTAAATTCCCTCCAAGTTAGAAATTATCACGTGTTTTAGGCCTAATGATGTGAAGTTTGAAAGTCTGGTTGTATGTTCATTCCGTCATGCAATGGTAGCATCGCCGTAGATGCCTAAGTTTTTTTTCTTCAAATCTTACCAAGAATGTTTTTGGTAGATGCCTAGGCTTTTATCAGCTTTTACCAAGAATACTTTTCTTTTATGTAGTAGTTATAATATTTCTCACATAGATTTTTAATTCCCGAAAAAGTGCTCTTGTTACTGTTTTTTCTTCAACATAGTATATATATATGTATATATATATATATATATATATATATATATATATATAATATATATATATATATAATATATTTATATAGATTTCTAATAAGATCTGTTATTAATAAAGCTTTGATCCACATCAACATTATATTGAAATGTTTCAGACTTTAGTCTTGTCCACTAACCAAAGTTGTTTCGTTAGGCTATATTTTCCCCTTTAATTTCCCTATCTGCTGTTGTTTCAAGAGTTTCATTTTTCGGGCCTTAGATGCTTTTGATTTGTTGTGCTTGTCATTTCCTTCTGTTCATAATTCCGTTTCGGAGTGGTGCTTATATTTTGGTCATTTTACACGTTTTTGGGTGTTAACCAAGAAATATTTTCTTTATCGATTAATATTTATCATTATTGGTTTTTATTCTTAAATTCCGAAAATTGAGGGAATATTTACTCCATTATCTTATACAGTATTCATTATAAAGATTGGTGGATTTGTATGAGTATGATTAACATATATAGCCTATGTATACATACACACACACACACACACACATACATATATATATATATATATATATATATATATATATATATATATATATATATATATATTATAGATATATATATTAAGGAGTGTGTGTGTGTGTATGTGTCAGTGGAGAGTGGAGAGAGAGAGAGAGAGAGAGAGAGGAGAGGAGAATCAAACAAATAACTGTATAACTTAAGCAAGCAGTGCAAGGGAGCATTACCTAATCTGGGATTTGAAGATCTCGACCCGCCCGGGCTCGTGGGGGAGGAAGGAGGTACGTGTCCCGGGTAAGGGTCGGTCCTCCCCTGGGGGATTAAGCGTGTTCTCTCAAGGCCCCGGAGTGTGTTTCCGGTAATTGGTCGATTTCCATCAAGAGTTGGGATGTTGGAACGTTTCATTACAGGTTCCTAATTAGCGGTCAATTATTGGAGGATACTGCAGAGTATATTTGAGAGTTTTGCCCCGCCATTTTTCTCCCCTCTTAAGTCCGTTTTCGAGGGCCTTTTTTTTTGGGGGGGGGGAGGTGTTGAGAGTTCCCTAAACCCCTCTCCCCCCGGAAAAAAGTTGTCGTCGCTCTCGTGATCTTGAGAGGGCATTGGAATTCCCTTAACAGTGAGCTGCATGTCTAATAAAATCCGCAATTTTAAGTTGATCCATTATTCTCTCTCTCTCTCTCTCTCTCTCTCTCTCTCTCGTGTGATCCTGAGAGAACTTTGGAATAGGCATAATATTGAGTTCCTTGTCTAATAAAAATCCACAACTATAGCCTATATATAAGTTGATCCATTATCTCTCTCTCTCTCTCTCTCTCTCTCTCTCTCTCTCTCTCTCTCTCTCTCTCTCTCTCTCTCTCTCTCTCGTGCGATCCTGAGAGAACTTTGGAATAGGCGTAATGTGAGTTCCTTGTCTAATAAATCCACAACTATAGCCTATATAAGTTGATCCAATATCTCCTCTCTCTCTCTCTCTCTCTCTCTCTCTCTCTCTCTCTCTCTCTCTCTCTCTCTCTCTCTCTCTCGTGGATCCTGAAAGGGTTTTGGAATTAGCGTAACACTGAGTTCCTTGCAGGCCTATAATAAAAATCCACAATAATATAAGTAAGATGTATTATTTAATAAAAGATAAAATAGAGACTTTCCGTGTCTACGTTGAGTTTCGTCTTCTTCTTCTTCTTCTTCTTCTTCTTCTTCTTCTTCTCCTTCTTCTTCTTCTTCTTCTTCTTCTTCTTCTTTTTCTTCTTCTTCTTCTTCTTCTTCTTCTTCTTATTCTTCTTATTATTATTATTATTATTATTATTATTATTATTATTATTATTATGTGTCTATTCAGAAGATGAACCATATTCATATGGAACAAGCCCACAGGGGCCATTGACTTGAAATTCAAACTTCCAAAGAATATGGCGTTCACTAGAAAGAAGTAACAGGAGATAAAGGGAAATACAGAAAGAAGAGATCACTTCTCATAATCTCATTTTCACGTGAGTCACTGTAATGAGGAGCAAATTCACAGTGGCGCATTCTTGAGGGACCATATTTGAAAAGTGTAACAAAAGAAAGCTTTCGAGAACCTGGTCGTACTCATTTTCAAAAACACCGAGCAGGACCACGGAAGTTTTATCCATTTGTTTATTAATTTGGTAATTTATTTTTTCATTTCTAATAACCGATCTTTTCTTTCGTTATTTCCCATTACCCTCTGTTACCTCTTTCAAATGAGCACCATATTATTGGGAAGCTTCAATTTCAACTCAATGGCCCCTGTGGGCTTGTTCAACACTGTGAAGTTCTTCATTGGACGGGTCGGTGTCGTTCTCGGCTAGCACTCTGCTGGGCCCGCGTTCGATTCTCCTACCGGCCAATGAAGAATTAGAGGAATTTATTTCTGATGCTAGAAATTCATTTGTCGTTATAATGTGGTTCGGATTACTCAATAAGCTGTAGGTCCCGTTGCTAGGTAACCAATTGGTTCTTATCCACGTAAAATAAGTCTAATCCTTCGGGCCAGCCCTAGGTGAGCTGTTAATCAGCTCAGTGGTCTGGTTAAACTGAGGTATACTTAACTTTTCAACACTATGAAGAGGTTCATCTTCTGAATAATAATAATAATAATAATCATAATAATAATAATAATAATAATAATAATGTGCATTTTTAATAAGGTTCATACAAATACATTACTATGCCCTTATTTCCCCATCAAATGTCTTCCTGTCTTTTACCATATACGCCTAGGCTATACTACCAGATTATTATTATTATTATTATTATTATTATTATTATTATTATTATTATTATTATTGCCAGTGATAGTAGTAGTAGTAGTAGTAGTAGTAGTAGTAATTATTATTATTATTATTATTATTATTATTACCACTAGTAATAGTGGTAGTAGTAGTAGTAGTAGTAGTGGTGGTGGTAGTAGTAGTAGTTATTATTATTATTATTATTACCTGACAGTAGTAGTGGTAGTAGGCGAATAAGCATTTAGCGTTACAGTTCGCCTGTGTATTAAGCTACTGGTAATCTCTGAATCTGATACATATCCATTAATAGGTCACCGAATATACCGTCACTGCTGCTGAATAATCCAACCAGGATTTCACTAAATATTAGTGGTGTAATGGCGTTGTTCGTAAACCCTGTGCATGTATAATTCTCAAAGCTGGGTAATGTGTATCTTGTTCTGAATGAAATAACGAATTACCATTTTATTTTTTGTCATTTTAAGCTTAAACTGTCAGTTCCATTTTGCTGTCGAGTCAAGTTTGTCACAAAAAGTTGAATTCTTAATTTGTTAGCCTTGGAAAACACAGTGTTACAGAGGATGTATTAAATCATTGTTAAGGTCTTCGATAATGTAAGATTAAGTTTTCGATTTTACATAGTATTATTTTATTAGTATTCAGAAGATGAACCCTATTCATATGGAACAAGCCCACAGGGGCCATTGACTCAAAATTCAAGCTCCCAAAGGATATGTTTTTCATTTGAAAGAAGTAACGGAAAGTAATAGGAAACACAGAAAGGAAAGATCAGTTATTAGAAAACAAGACCTAAATTAACAAATTAATTAAAACGTAAAAATATAAGTAGATTATTAAAATGCAAGGCGAGTTATTTAAGAGAAGTAATGCGCTGCACCTTCGCTTGAACGGCTAAGGTTCCAGTTGCACAACATGTGGGAAACTGCTCCATAGGGAAGTGTCGATGGCTTTTGTTGGTGATAAGATAGTTTGGTGGTCCTGGTGACAAAGGCGGTTGGTTTGGTCGACGCCGGGTTGTGGTAGGGGCTGCAGTCGGCAGGTCATTGGTCAACGATAGAGAAGCGACGGTCTAAGACCGTGATAGAGGCCAAACTGGCCCCGCCGAACAATCGACTAACTGGTCTCGGGACAGTCACACGCGGCAGTGGCCACCACCACCACCACCACCACCGCGAGTGATGGGGGAGGGGAAATAATGGCGGCACTTAAGCGGAATTTAGTCGCTCGTATCTGTGGCTTCATGCATGGGTAATCTCGACATGGCTATTGCTATTTAGACAGGCTCAATTCCGGGTACTGCAGCTACTGCTGTTGCTGTTGCTGTTGCTGAGGTTGCTGTCTCTGTGTGATACAGCTCGCCACTCTGGCCTGATGGTGACCATTGCATGGGTAATGGGTGGTTTTCTCACTGCCCTTTTTTATGTGTTGATGAACCTTTAAGAGGTCATATTCTGAAGAGTGTGGGGGAATTAAAGAAAAAATTTTTTCTTAATGTAGGATAGTTATTGCCGGAAAAAGATACAGCCAAATGCATGTATTAATGATAAATCTCTTGAAATTTTAATTCTTATATATATATATATATATATATATATATATTATATATATATATATATATATATATATATATATATATATATTTATATGTGTCTGTATGTATATATATATATCTTCTTTTAACATTTTTGCCCATTTGTATGGGAGTCAAGCTGATGCCTTCTTTTAGAAGGACTTTGATTTGGCTTTAGGGTGACCATGGTCTCCAGTCAGCTGCCTGCCTGTCATCACTTAGATATATATATATAATATATATATATATATATATATATATATATATATATATATGTGTGTGTGTGTGTGTGTGTGTGTGTGTGTGTGTGTATGACTGTAAAAATTTGCTGTAAAAAGTAATTTCCATCTAAGAAAAGGAGCCCATAAAAACACAAAGGGTAGAAATTGTAGCGCTATATTTCAAGAAGACAACTGTCTTCCTCAGCGGACAGGTAATGGATTAGGAAGTAGAGAACAGGCTGTATATACAGCTGAAGGAAAGTTCATAAGTCGGCCGCCGTCGCTCCCTGTTGACAGCTTCTTCTGAACGTTCATGTTGTATTTGTCTTTGGGAGACCCATATATTATATATTATATATATATATATATATATATATATATATATATATATATATATATATATATATATATATATATATGTATATCACAATATATATATATTATATATATATACATATTATATATATATATATATATATATATATAACACAACTTTACACTCTTTTCTATGATATTACAGAGCAAGGTTTTATTTGTAACATTTTAATATCTCCGCACATTTCATTTGTGTATTCTTCATGAAAAAAAGAACAGTTCAGAGATCATTCCTCCAAGCACATAACCCAGTCTGAGGAAGAATCTGGCATTCTC
>NC_089793.1:29517823-29520323 GCF_040412425.1 Macrobrachium rosenbergii | reverse complement strand
GTTTTTAAAGAATGAGAGAGAGAGAGAGAGAGAGAGAGAGAGAGAGAAGACCAAGTGGCTAAAACAAAGCGGAATGAACTGGAGGGAGGGAGGGGGAGTTAGAAAGAGAGATCCTGCAGGAGAGAGAGAGAGAGAGAGAGAGAGAGAGAAGAGAGAGAGAGAATGTGACGGTAGACCAAGTGGGAGATACAGGGTAAAATGGACTGAAGGGAGGGAGAGGAAGAGAAAGAGGGTCCCCAGAGAGAGAGAGAGATTTAGTAGCTCTTGTTCCCAGGGAGAGATAGTGGTTCTTAAAGAATTAGTATGTGTGTGTGAGAGAGAGAGAGAGAGAGAGAGAGAGAGAGAGAGCAAGAGAGGGAGAGTAGACAAAGTGGCAAAACAAAGCAGAATGGACTGGAGGGAGGGAGAGGGAGATAGAAAGAGAGATCCTACAGAGAGAGAGAGAGAGAGAGAATGTGACGGTAGACCAAGTGGGAGATACAGGGTAACATGGACTGAAGGGAGGGAGAGGAAGAGAAAGAGGGTTCCCAAAGAGAGAGAGAGAGAGGGAGAGACAGTAGACCAAGTGGGAGATACAGGGTAAAATGGACTAGAGAGAGAGAGAGAATGTGACAGTAGACCAAGTGGGAGATACATGGTAAAATGGACTGAAGGAAGAGAGAGAGAGAGAGAGAGAGAGTAGAATGGACTAGAGGGGGAGAGAGAGAGAGAGAATGTGACAGTAGACCAAATGGGAGATAAAGGGTAGAACGGACTGAAGGGAGTGAGAGGGAGAGAGTAGGAGGGCTCCCAGTAGGAGGAAATTATCGTGTTTGCTCCTTCAGGTTCAAGGACTGGTTTAGGCCAACGACTTATATATTATCTGATCTGTTCTGGAACCTCAGAGATTAGCTGAGCCACTGAATGTTGAGAGTAGGCTAGCTGCTCTTTTCTCAAAGTACTTGGAATGCCTGGGGCCAGTGGAATGTACAGTGTCTGTTATGTTCTTGAAGTATTGTACAAGGCCAGAGCTCTGCATAGTTTCTGGTCTGTCCTCAGAGTCCAAAGATTTTTGTTTGTTTAATTTTTTTTTTTTACCCAAGACTACATTTTATTTATTTTTCTCCTCAAACAAGTTCGCCTTTCTGATTCTCACGAATTATTGTTTGGGCAAAGTTGCTAGTTTAGTGGCATTTTCTTTCCTGCCTGTAATTCACTTTTTCTCTGCTATATTATTATACATCCATCATGCTCATTTGGTTGTCCGTATCGCTACTTTGTCGTTATTTATTTCCAGTTTACAATTTATCTATCTTAACTTCAGATCAAGCCATTGTCAGCCTCTGAACTTTGTACATAAAGGGCAGCCCCAGATGAATTGAACTTCAGGAGATCAGAGATGAAAGGCGCAGGGGATATTGTTTGCTTGTGTGTGTGTGTGTGTGTGTGTGTGTGTGTGTGTGTGCTTGCTTGTGTGTATGCACGGTCCACAATTTGTCTTTAGCGAATTTTTTTTTCAAGTGATTGTTTGCAAAAGATACTACTGAGAACGTGAAAATATAAATAATATCTATAGGATGTGAGTTTTATGAATTTTGAACGAGTGTTTTTAAATGCTTTTCCAGTAGTCACTAGACGAAAGCATTCCGGTTGAAGGCATAGCAGGAATTACATCATGGCTTGTTACCTTGGCTTATTTAAAGTTCGAGGTGAATTACCTTTTATTATTACGAAAAATTTCAGCATTCATTATTTCCTTTAATATAAGTCAAGTTGCTGATTTTTATATATTATAAATATATAGCCTATATATATAGATGTGTGTGTATACATTTGTGTGTATATGTATATATATATATATATATATATATATATATATATATATATATATATATATATATATATATATATATATATATAGATATATATATATATATATATATATATATATATATATATATATATATATATATATATATATATATATAGTGATTGTGTAAAATCGATGTTTGTTTCCACAAGGTATGTAATTCGAACAGTGGTCTGTAGGGAATCGCCCAACTATAAGTTGTTTTGTTTTATAAAAGGACATACGATGTGTGTTGTTCATGTGATAACTGCATTGCATTATGATTTTTAAATTTGTTTATTTTCAAATTGGATGGCACAGCTTTGGAAACCATTCTCATTCTTTGATAAAATTTACTTCCAATCGTGTTTAAGTGAAAAAAGATATTGTTTTTCATCGTAAGTTTTTCTTCCTTATTTTACCCCCATCCTCCTACTCTGTTGAATTATGGGTTGTCGTCATATGCAATAAAAAATGAAAGCAAAAAAAGAAAAGAAAAACTAAATGAAACCATTAACTGATAGGCGGTGAAAGGAGCCAATAGCACCAACATGGCGAGTCGATGCATTGGATTCTGATATACTGTTGGAACGAATTTATCTAGATCTCTAACGAATTTATCAAGATGGTTTCTTATTCGTTTTGCCGAGGAGTTTATATATCTTTAATTTG
>NC_089793.1:29505323-29510323 GCF_040412425.1 Macrobrachium rosenbergii | reverse complement strand
TGGTCTTAGGAATGTGGCCGATGTTTGCTGTAGAGTTTTGTTGTATTTTTTTTTTCTTTCTACCGTAGCTGCTACTCCCATATAAAGATGAAACGTTTTATAGCACTGGTTTTTTGAAAGATAGGGACGATAAGTCATCATTTCATTATACCTGGTCATCCTCATTGTAGCAGAAAATTCACAGAATATGATTCCGAGCACTTCCACGCTCACACGAAGATGAAACTTTGTACAGCATTAGTTTTTTTTAGAACAGGAATGATGCGTCATCATTTCATCATTCCTAATAATCCCTACTGTAGCAGAAATATGACAGAATATGATCTCGTGTACTTCCACGCCCGCACAACGATAAAACTTTTTTTTAGCACTGGTTTCTGAAAGACTGGATGGTACGTCATCATTTCATTATACCTGGTAATCTTCATTATAGCACAAACAGAGCAGCAGAATATGATCCCAAGAGATTTTACATTAATTTGCAATAGCTTTCCAGAAGCAGTTAAACATTTGTTCTCAAGTGCTGAAATGCAAATGTCTTCCTTGCATGATTAATAAATTCCTCAGTGCTTGCTTAAATGATATTTCCTTAGGAGCTCGTCACAAATTAATACGCAATTTCTAATAACGAGCGAATGCCTAGGAGATAGAGGAGACTTAAAGACTGAGAAAATTGCTGTAAAAATAATCGAGACTGTAGTAAATAACTTTTCCACAAATGTCAATAAAGGTGTAGTAAATACCTTTCCTACAAATGTCAATAAAGGTGTAGTAAGTATCATTTCTACAAATGTCAATAAAGGTCGTGGCAAACACCTTTTCTACAAATGTCAATAAAGGTGCAGTAAACACCTTTTCTTACAAATGTCAATAAAGGTGTAATAAATACCTTTTCTACAAATGTCAATAAAGGTGTAATAAATACCTTTCTTACAAATGTCAGTAAAGGTGTAATAAATACCTTTTCTACAAATGTCAATAAAGGTGTAGTAAATACCTTATCTACAAATGTCAGTAAAGGTGTAGCAAATACCTTTTTTTTACAAATGCCAGGAAAGGTATGGTAAATACCTTTTCTACAAATGTCAGTAAAGGTGTAGTAAATACCTTTCCTACAAATGTCAGTAAAGGTGCAATAAATACCTTTTCTACAAATGTCAATAAAGGTGTAATAAATACCTTTCCTACAAATGTCAATAAAGGTGTAGTAAATACCTTTTCTACAAATGTCAATAAAGGTGTAGCAAATACCTTTTTTACAAATGTCAGGAAAGGTGTGGTAAATACCTTTTCTACAAGTGTCAGTAGAGGTGTAGGAAATACCTTTTCTACAAATGACAGTAGAGGTGTAGTAAATACCTTTTCTACAAATGTCAGTAAAGGTGTAGTAAATACCTTTTTTTACAAATGTCAATAAAAGTGTTTGACACTCAAGAGCAAGAAAACAGGTGATTCAAAGGCGTCGCATGAAAACTTAACTTTCATATTTCTATTTTTACCAGCAGTCTTCTTCCTCTTCAGTTTTGCAAGGTTAGTATTTTCATTTATTCTGCTTTGTAACTTGTATTACATTTCGAATTATTTGTTTCCCTATGACTAAACCTCTCGTTTTCTTCCGATATTAGTCAGATAAGACTGTTTAATTGGCTGTCCCACTGACAACTGGATTTTGAAAAAGCAAAAAGCGTGAATGTGCTTTTTTCATTAAATTTTTCGTTTTTTTTTTTTATTTCTTGCTTTTATTAAATTTCGTGCTTTTTTCACTAAATTTCTTGTTTTTTTCAGTAACTTTCTTGGTTTTTCAGTAAATTTCTTGCTTTTTTCAGTAAATTTCTTGCCTTTTGAAGCAAATTTGTAGCTTTTTTCGGTGAATTTCTTGCTTGTTTCGGTCAATTTCTTACTTTTTTCAGTAAATTTCCTACTTTTTAAAATAAATTATTTATGCTTTTTTCAGTATATTTCTTGCTTTTTACTGTAAATTTCATGTTCTTCAGTAAATTTCTTGCATTTTTCAGCAAATTTCTTGCTTTTTTCAGTAAATTTCTTGGCGACCTCAGAGCCACATATTTTCGATGCACCTTTGAATGCATAAGACTGAAGGTCAGAACATTGTCCGTCACTACATAATATGGTCATCAGGAAACCCTTTGCCAGCCCAGTATTAGAGCAGAAGTGGTATCATGAAAACGTAGCAATCGTTTGATCAGTGTAGGGATCTTGAGAATTGTTTGTGTAAAAGCTTTTATGCTGCCTGTCTTTCAGTTACTGATAATCTTACATTGTTATGGGTAATGAATTATCTGTTGCAGCCTTTTCAGTTGTTAATCCTTGTCGCTGTGACTACGTGTTAGTTATGAATTCGAGTGTATGTTACAGTAATTGCGAGTAATAGCTAAACGCTTCTGTGAAGCAATATCATGAATAAACTTTTATTGGATTAAATGTTTTTATCCTTCGTTTCATGTTATTGGTTATTTGTTTTTATTTTTCATGGTGTCTGTGCAATAGAACTGCATTACCTAGGCATTACGGTTATGCTTTAGATTTTCTATTATATATTGTTCATTAAGTGGAATAGGGTATTTAATCTTTATGTAGTAACTACTTAGCATGACTGCACTCTGCATATGGGAAGTTGCATAAGCAACGATGTAGGTGTAGAATATTACATTTTGTAGATTTTTTCTTTAGTGTATTTTTGTAGATAGCACAGACAATAAATTTCTCTCTCTCTCTCTCTCTCTCTCTCTCTCTCAAAAATATATCAAAACTGCTTACATGCAAAGTCACTTTCTGGGCTTTAGTGTATTTTTGTTGATAGTACAGACAATACATCTCTCTCTCTCTCTCTCTCTCTCTCTCTCTCTCTCTCTCTCAAAATATATCAAAATTGCATGCATGCAAATTCACTTTCTGGGCTTTAGTGTATTTTTGTTGATAGTACAGGCAATACATTTTTTCTCTCTTTCTCTCTCTCACTCAAAATATATCAAAATTGCATGCATGAAAAATCACTTTCTGGCCATTAGTGTATATTTGTAGATAGCACAGGCAATACAGTCTCTCTCTCTCTCTCTCTCTCTCTCTCTCTCTCTCTCTCTCTCTCTCTCTCTCTCTCAATATATCAAAATTCAAATGCATGCAAACTCACTCCAATCTCTGTGCTTCAGTGGTTTTTGTAGATTGCGCAGGCAATACATTCTCTCTCTCTCTCTCTCTCTCTCTCTCTCTCTCTCTCTCTCTCTCTCTCTCTCGACCAGTTTGTAACTTAAAGCTGCTGTTCCTTCAGCCAAACGAAATGAGATATATATCGTATAGTAAAAGTTTTAATTCTTGATATCTTCTCACCGAACGCCATGACTTCAGTTTTCACGCTGATCCACGACGATTTTGTATATTTTTATTGTATTTTCTTAAGATTTTCATTTTTTCTCTAAGACTTTCGTGTGGATTATTTAATTTTTTTCATTAAGGTTAGTTAGTCAGCGTCGGAAACAATAGCTCTGTTGCATTTGCAGATGTGTGCTCTGAATTTGCCGCATTGCATATTGAGGAACAATGCAGTAGTAGAAGATGTAGTTGCATGTAGTTGCAGGGCCGAAACAACACTGAGCAACAGCTGAACAAGGGATGCATTTCCAGGGATCCGTGTTGTTTGGGCAATACAATAGGGAGAGTAGGTTCTGTTGCAAGTATTCATTTATACGCTCCGAGCTTAATTGGTAAAGATGTTGGCCTCTCTTTATGTCTTTGCTTATTTTTGTTTTATTTTGTTTTGTTTTGGCCGGCTGGTATTTGGAGTTGGTTTCAGAGTTGTTGGTGTGGTGGGTAGCTGATTATTTTTATAGCTAGGTAGGTTATTTATTTTTATTCGTATGTGTATAAAATTATTTTTTATGATGTCTATTACTAGAATAGTTTTTTCTTTTATGGAATTCGGGAAGTTTAATTGACAGACCAGGCAGTTAATTACGGAAAGTCTGGTCGAAAAATCTTGGACTCAGCACCGCAATGGAAAAAAGAGAATAAGAGAGAAGTCTTCGGGAAGCTCTGATTAGTTCTTGGTTTTATTTTCATTTGAGATCAGACATGACGTTTTAAGGCTCGAAAGTTTAATTTTTGAACAAAGGTGGAAAATGGAGGCTTATTTAATTTTTTTTATTACTGTTATAGTGATTTTGTATTTTCCCTTGAAAATATTCACGGCTGAGGTTGTTACTGTCATTTTATCATCTTTATTATTATCTTCAAAAAATGGAGGATAGCTTTAGAGGAAAGCAAGATGGCAGTTTTAAAGGGAGGATAGCCTTAGAGGAAAACAAGATGGCAGTGTTCTGTCAGGTTTATCCCTGTAAATTTGAAACTAAGGTAAATGAAATGTGGAAAAACAAGGATGTTACACCCTGTTTGTTTTGAGCAATATCGTCTCTGAACATAGTATTTGGCTGGTCTCCAATTTTTTTTTTTTTTTTTTTTACACAAGTAATAATGGTTTGCGCCTAAAAGTAATAAGTAGCATCATCTCTCTCCTCTCTCTCTCTCTCTCTCTCTCTCTCTCTCTCTCTCTCTCTCTCTCTCTCTCTCTCTCTCCCTTCCCCCTTAGTGGCTAGTGCTATGAGTGCATTCTGGGTATAAGGGTGTTCGCAGCTTCACTTCGGTCCTTAGCTGCACTCACTTTTTAAAAAGCCTTTTACTTGACCTCCAGTCCCGTTTCCTTCCTTGAGTCTTGCTGTCCAGCCTCTCTAAATATTACTTCTTAGTGAAACTGTTGGGTTTTTCTCCTAGTTCCACCCCTAGATACTAATATTCTGAATTTCTTTATCTTGTCCAACTAATCCAGCTCCCTCTTGTCACTGTCTTCAGTGCTGAATGGCCGAATTTCCTGTTGAATTAGTGCCCTGTTTTCAGTTTGATAAAGAACGTAAATCTCAAAAATCAAATCTATTTTGTAATAATATATATATATATATATATATATATATATATATATATATATATAT
>NC_089793.1:29432823-29500323 GCF_040412425.1 Macrobrachium rosenbergii | reverse complement strand
GAGAGAGAGAAGTATTTTAAAGTTTGGGTGTAACGTAGGCGTTTCTCTTTTATTTTGTACTTCCATTATTTCTTCTTGATTTTTCCCGTATGATACAAAAGCTGCTATATTAAGGGAAGTGGTAAAGGGAAAGGAATAATATGTTAATAACTATGAGTTCTAGAAGTTTTTTGCAATTGTAATTATGTAAATTTTTGATATGAGACGCAAACGATATATATATATATATATATATATATATATATATATATATATATATATATATATATATATATATATATATATATAGATAGATAGATAATAATTGCATGAATTTGGTCATTTTACTTAAGTTTCTCTGACGATCTAAAGGACTGAATATGTTAGTTATGGAAGCGGCATTTAATATAAGGCTCCTTTAATACGGATCAGTGACGGTACAGGGAACCTGTTGAAAGAGAGAGAGAGAGAGAGATGTTTTTATAAGATTTGATTCCTAAGATAATATCTCGGCTGTCACGCAGCGAACTTTCAGTATTCCAGGTTAAAAAAAGTATACCTTAGTTTTACCAGACCACTGAGCTGATTAACAGCTCTCCTAGGGCTGGTCCGAAGGATTAGACTAATTTTACGTGGCTAAGAACCAATTGGTTACTTAGCAACGGGACCTACAGCTTATTGTGGAATCCGAACCACATTATAGCGAGAAATGAATTTCTCTCACCAGAAATAAATTCCTCTAACTCTTCATCAGCCGGCCGGGGGAATTGAGCAACGGCACATCGAGTGACAGTCCGAAACTCTACCGACTCACCCAACGAAGGGCTTTCCAGGTTAAAGGGTTTTGTATGTTTGTATGTGTATGTGTATATATATATATATATATATATATATATATATATATATATATATATATATATATATATATATATATATATATATATATATATATATAATATAACATAATAAAATATATAATATATATATATATACATACATACATACATACATACATACATACATACATGTCACCACACACACATATAAATGTGTGTGCATGTATCGAACCCGTTCTCTTCTAGACAAAATATTCACGGACTTTTTTTCGTTTTAGAGCATATATAGTTTGTAATCACGTAGATGTCCTGTAACGCATTTCCATTCCGGAGACAGGTTGTTTGACCTTTTCTCCAGCCCTTTACAGTGAAAAATATATGAAAATGTGTTGACCCTGGGTTGTCTGTTGCTTTTGAATAGTTAGTTGTAACGTACGAAAATAGGCTCACATTAGACTTCATACACTCTGACATGTCCCTTATCCAGGGTGAATTATGATAAAAACCGAGCGGCAATGTAATGCGTACCCCGTAGGGGGGTAGTGCTGTCAGTGCACCTCACGCAGTGCACTGTAGGCATTACTTAAGGTTCCTTGCATCGTCTCTTCGGCTCCTAGCTGCAACCATTTTCATTCCTTTTACTGTACCTCCATTCCTATTCTCCCTCTTCCATCTTGCTATTCACCCTATCCTAACAATTTTTTCATAGTGCAACTGCGAGGTTTTCTTCTTGTCACACCTCTCAAATCTTTCTACTCTCAATTTCCGTTTCAGCGCTGAATGACCTCATAGGTCCTAGTGTTTGTCCTTTGGCCTAAATTCTATATTCCATTCCATTACAATGTAATGCGTAATGTGCAAGCTACAATGGGGCCGTCTGAGTCTCAAAAGGTAAGAAAAATACTTTTCAAAAACTTGAACGGCTCTTAGGGGATTTAGCTGGAGTCAAAAAAACGTGATTGCATGGCTGGTATTCGGATTTTTGCATCTTCAAATCGGATCATAATTGTTGTTTTTTTTTTTTTTTTTTTTTAATCTTCCTTGCTTAATGGCGTTAGGTCCTTGTTGCTCTCATGTCAAGTCTCAAGCGTAGGTCTCGTTATTGTATCTTTCTTGTTGTTGGTAGACGAAATCGGTTCAGACTCCGTTGTTAAGTTTCGAAAACATTTTTTTTAATGGACATCTCTCTCTCTCTCTCTCTCTCTCTCTCTCTCTCTCTCTCTCTCTCTCTCTCTTTAAACGACTGTCTCTTACCAGTTTGGGAATGAGATGTCTTTTTCTCTTTGTCTTTTTTTCTTTTGTTGTAATGGTCATTGCCCTCTCTCTCTCTCTCTCTCTCTCTCTCTCTCTCTCTCTCTCTCTCTCTCTCTCTCTCTCTCTCTCACTCCTCTCTCTCTCTCTCTCTCTTTAAACGAGTGCCTCTTACCAGTTTGGGAATGAGATTTCAGTCTCTTTTTTCTGTTTTATTGTGATGGTCATTGCTCTCTCTCTCTCTCTCTCTCTCTCTCTCTCTCTCTCTCTCTCTCTCTCTCTCTCTCTCTCTTTCTTTAAAAATGACTGTCTCTTACCAGTTTGGGAATGAGATGTCTTTTTCCTTTGTCTTTTTCTTTTGTTGTAATGCTCTCTCTCTCTCTCTCTCTCTCTCTCTCTCTCTCTCTCTCTCTCTCTCTCTCTCTCTCTCTCTCTCTCTCTCTCTTTAAACGAGTGCCTCTTACCAGTTTGGGAATGAGATTTCAGTCTGTTTTTTCTGTTTTATTATAATGGTCATTCCTCTCTCTCTCTCTCTCTCTCTCTCTCTCTCTCTCTCTCTCTCTCTCTCTCTCTCTCTAAACCAGAAGAATTCTGAAGCGTACAGCCCGACACCTTTTGTGAATATGTAAGTGAACAAGGTTTTCATTGTAGGAATCGTCTCTTGGAAGGAGAAACAAGGGTTTACTGTTAAAGAATTAGTTGTCCGAGTGATTAGATGCTATTAGACGATTTCTCTATATGCATGCGTTATTTATTTGTTGTTCTCTTCGCTCTGTTTTTCAATTATTTTTTTTCATATGAAATTAGCAAGATATTGTTTGGAGTCTTGCAGGTTAATGGTATTGTAGAGACTTGTTCCATTTCAGTGTCAGCAAGTTTTGAGTATATGTATATATATATATATATATATATATATATATATATATATATATATATATATATATATATATATATATATATATATGGAAACTATAAATAAAGATTTTCAAAGATAAGCGATGATTAAGACGAATGGCTGATTAAAAGGTTTGAGTAATAATAAAAACAAAATTTCTCTTGTGCAGACACACACTACATTTTAAATGCTATTCACGTTTATTCGGAATAACACGCGACAGACATTATTCGTCTTATATCTAGACAATGAAAGAAAATCAAGCGAACTTATTATCAAATGAAGGTAATGAATTCACTCCACACACATACAGTACATACATACATGCATACATATATATATATGTATATATATAATTCATAAGTGTATATATATATGCATTTATAAATAAATTATATATATTTATATATATATATATACATATATATATATATGTATGTATGTATGTATGTATGTATGTATGTACTGTATGTGTGTGTGTGTGGAGTGAATTCGTTACCTTCATTTGATGATAAGTTGGCTTGATTTTCTTTCATTGTCTAGATATAAGACGAATAATTTCTGCCGCGTGTTATTCCGAATAAACGTGAATAGCATTTAAAATGTAGTGTGTGTCTGCACAAGAGAAATTTTGTTTTTATTACTACTCACACCCTTTAATCAGCCATTCGTCTTACTCATCGCTCATCTTTGAAAATCTTTATTTATAGTTTCCAAATAATTTTTGTGTCACCTCTTAACTGTTGAAAATCTTTTTTTTTATTTCATATGGATTTGTTTATAACTTGGTTGAACTAGTCAGGCTGTCGTATCATGGTGAAGAATTAAAATATGATAGGCAACCACAATCCGACTTAGGATATTTATCCCGTAATACCGATGATTCGCATGGGAAGGTGATAACTTCCATTTATTATCCAGTAATTCAGATGAATAGCAAACAGTAATATTATAATGTACTACAAATCTTTGGATGGTCTTTTCATCCGCTTTCACCGCCTTGTAATACCTTCAGTAATTGACTTGTAATGTTATGCATTAGCAATCATTTAGCAAAGCCTGCTATTATCCGTAATTCTTCGTCACTGGTTATAGATCGTCTATTGATATCCCGTTCTGGTAATCAAATAATTGGGTGTTACCGGACTATGTACTGATTTTAGATAAGTATCACTTACAAATTATGTATTATTTACTGAGTGGTGCTTTTAGAGAAACTATAAATTAAACTTGATAAATGTTTATAAGAGAAATGACCTTCGGTAAAAGGTTTCGGTCATTGAAGATATTAACCGTCCGCCTTACGGACTAAAGCTCCCACGAAATGGTTATGGGAGCGTAGGATTTGTCATGAGTCTACCTTGTTGCTCCTCCCGGGACGTCGTTGCCGTGACGTCCCGCTATAATATCCTGCACAGGATTCTGATCCTGCGCATAGTCGCTGCTGCTAGCCAAAAGCCAGGCGAGCTGTATCCCTCTGCGCCTTGCGAGCAGTTGCTCTCTTAGCTCGAACTTGCGAAGTATAGTTGCTTCTATGCTTAACAGAGACCTTTCACATTCTCAATTTTTCCCTGGTCCCGTTTTCCTGGTGACAACAACCAGATTTTCTGAACCGCGGCACCAGTATGCAGTAAAAATACCTTGCTGTTGAACTTCTCGGTTCCAGAGGTCCTTCATTCCTCACACCGTTGGACTCTGGAACAGCCTCCTTGAGGATGTCGTGCAATTGGAACTTCGGAAGTTCAAGCGAAGATGCAATGCATTACTACCCAATACCATTATCCTTGTATTTTAAAATTTACGTCCATTTTTTCTACTTATTAACTTGTAAATTTTTTTTTATCATTTTTAATAAGTGATCTGTTTTTTCTGTATTTCCTTTTACCTTTTGTTGCTTCTTTCTAATGAACACCATATTCTTTGGACGGTTGAATTTCAAGTCAATGTCCCCTGTGGCGGGCTTGTTCCCTGGTTCCTTATGAATGGGGTTCATCTTTTGAATAATAATAATTCTGTGTTTGTTGTTGCTGGTAATAATGGTGCTGGCTTGAAGTGAGACGAGGGATGGCTGCCACTGGCCCCATCGGAAGTCCTAATTTAAAAAAAAGATCCTTTTCCCTTAGGCCATCACTTCCTCCTTGCGTCCGTAGCCACGTTTGTACTGAGGCATTTTCCCCATAGAAAATGTTAAAGCTTTTGTTATTTAGAATGATCTTATATGTAATTTGTTACCATTTATAACTCTTAAATCTTGAGACGTTTCATTACGCAAGTACCTTCTGGAAGGATTTTATTTGATTGTTTATGTCAGTCATGTTATTTATTCAGTAATGGTTATTTAGTTTTAAATTCGCTGTTACTACAATTGAGACACTTTCATCATTACCTTGTTTATTAAGTTTAGTTTGTGCTTTGGTTTCCTGCAAAACACAGTTATTGTGCTTCCTAATAAAGGATTATTTTACATCCTAACAATGTGTTTTGGTGTCCTGCAAAACACAATTATAGTGCATCCTAATAGAGGATTATTGTACATCCTAACAGTGTGTTATGCTTTCCTGCAAAACACAGTTACTATGCATCCTAATAAAGGATTATTGTACATCCTAACAATGTGTTATGCTTTCCTGCAAAACACAATTACTATGTATCCTAATGAAGGATTATTGTACATCCTAATAATGTGTTTTGGTTTCCTGCAAAACACAATTATTGTACATCCTAATAAAGGATTATTATACATCCTAATAGAGGATGTGCAATAATCGCATGTCATTGAATTATACCACCTTCTTCGGCTGATTCTGCACGAGTCATGTTTACATTAGGTAGGAAGCGAACACCAGTTGCTGGTGGTCACGAAAGTGCTGGTTCATTGGCCAGAGCCTTTCAGTTGCCAGCTATGCTGTTTTTCCTTTATTTTAAAAGGTGCGTGATTATGCACACCGTTAAAGTATAAGGAATAGCTTAAACCAACTACATTTCTACACTTTATGAACATAGAATTTGTTTAAGCTATGAACAGAATTCTTTTGAGTAGAATATCCTTTCCTAATAGCAATTGTGACTCCATTAGGCGCCCGCCTATGAACGATGGTTATGTAATTTGTTCATGTCCTTGGCAAGATTTGCTGTATTTACTCTTGACCAAGGTACAGTAGTCGATTGTGCGGATTTGTTTATAAACTCGTAGTAGTAGAACAGAAAATAAATTGGAAAGCTGATAAATAGAAACCGTGAAAAAGGATTCAGAAGGCTTGATATGTATATATATACATATATATTTATATAAATATATATATATATATATATATATATATATATATATATATATATACATATATACATATATGTGTATATATATATACATATATATATAGATATATATATATGTGTGTGTGTGTGGGTACTTAGGTGTATGTTTGTATATCCTTTCTTGTTACCACTGACAGTAACAACGAGTTAATGGCAATAATGCTGATTTATACAGCAGTGATGAAGAGGCGGTATAACATGAAGTTTCCATTTTTTTTATTTTCATTTCACCCATTTTCTCATATGCTGAATTGTGGACATTCCGTTTACTAAATATCAAAGGTTCAGCATCATTACAAAAACAAAAATCAAAACATCACAGAGAGTGAATTCAGTTGGAATATCATCCGTTGGCCACTTAAGCCAAAGGGAGCGGTGAGTATGCATTAAGGTATTTATCAAATGCATTTCGCGGACTGTCGTGAGAAAGAGTATTTCTGAGAAGAAAAAAAATAATATTATTAAAGGGGTTCGTCCAAGGGATTAGGTATTCGGCCGTTATTATGTTAAGAAATATGTACAACGATACAAAAATCAATTACAAATATTACATTGTTATTTTATGTAGAAATATATATACTATATAATCAATTACAAGAATTATATGTTTAGTTATTTTACTTAGAAATCAATACAACGATATCAGGTCAGCTACAAGGATTGTTTATGTTCTTGGCTTATAGAGATATAATAAAAATGCTTAGGAGTGTTTGCATACCAGCTATGTTTTACAAGGATGCTGTCAACGCAGTTTGCGTTGAGACATGTCTCGTTCACCTGTGGTAGAATCAGCTATAAATGATCCTTGCTCAATCAAACACGTCCTAAAGTATATATATGCAGGCCTTGAGGTTGTGACTTACAGAGAGAGAGAGAGAGAGAGAGTGGATGATTTGACGATGAACTTGAAAGAAAAAACGTTTTTGAAAAATACTTTTAACGTCATGTGTAATACGCGCACACACACACACACACACACACACACACACACACACACACACACACACACACATACACATATATATATATATATATATATATATATATATATATATAACTATATATATATATATATATATATAATATGAGAACAATTACAAATGCTGAACTCATTCTTTTGTATATAAACTGATTAAAACTATATATATTTTTTTTGCAACGAGTCTTAAATGTTCGTCCCTATTAAAAAGTAAAAATGAAGTGATGAAGCACTTTAACTTTCATAATAATATCAGAAGTATATACCCGCGTAAGAATGCATTTTAATTAAGACTAGACTTAGTTGTCTGGTATTCATATCTAAAAAGGCTGCGAAAAAAGTGCAAATCATGCAAAAATTAATAACGCGCAAAAATGTCTTTATTGCTGGGAAATGCTGTCATCAGGGCAGCAAGAGCAAGAATTTTTATGTCTTTAGATTAATTAAAAGTGTGATGTGCGAGTCACTGAGTGTTAATTGCAATGCAGTGAAGTGGAATTATATTTGTCCCACGTGTTTGTTGCCTTGTCCTTTCAGTTGCTCTCAAACAGGTGGAGACGGGAAGTAGTCCTATAGGCCTTGGTTGGCGATATATTTTTCTTAATATAACTAAATTTTTTTCCAGCATTTCACTTTCGGTTTGTGAATGTATGAGCGTGTGTTTGTGTACACACATATACACATATATATATATATATATATATATATATATATATATATATATATATATATATATATGTGTGTGTGTGTGTGTGTGTGTGTGTATGTTAAAGTCCTCCTGGGCCTCTGTAGGCTCATAGGGCAGGTGCTGATCTCCTGTTTCTTAGGCGGGACAGGCCAGTGTTGGGGACAGGTCGCTAGGGCCCACTGTTTTTAACTCCCAGCCCGAGGGCTGTACCTGTTTCTACTGGACCTCTCAGGTTTTTTTCGGACCGTTATATATATATATGGATATATATATTTTCGGACTGTTATATATATATATATATATATATATATATATATATATATATATATATATATATATATATATGTACATACATACATACACACATACACACTCTTTCAAACTCACCCCCCCAACACATACACTGGTGTGAAAACATACGAGAATATCATGCCAGTAGCTCGTTTGTGCGGCATTACTTAAAGTAGTATTTTCTTGTTTTATTTTCATTACTTCAAACATTATGGTATGTGGTTCACACGTAGAAGACTCCAGATAAGAAGGTGGAAGCTTTAATGATTTCTGATATTAGTCAGTCAGATATTACTGGGTAAGAACAAGGAGCATGTTAATACATTTCAGTCAGCGTACAAAAAAAATTATCATTTGTACCAAATTAATACCTGGACGGATTGTATGTATGTATGTATTTGTATGTCCACCTGTGTCTAGCCAACCTGCCAGCACTTACTGCATTTTTTAACGTCGTGTGCTCAAGTTTTCGTGTAACCTTTCTCGAGGGGGAAGTGATAGAGGAAAATGACTTGTCTGGAGGAGAAAGAAGAGGAAGGTTAAAAAAAAAAATTATTTCGGTTTGAGGAGAACGGGTACGTATGGTACAGTGTGTACACTACTAAACTCAGGTAATTCTTTGCCTCTTTCTCGAAAAGTGGATTTAGGTAAGGCACTCACGTCCCTGTGTGCAGGTATACCACACTGTCGAGGGGCTTTTCTGGTTGACGTGAAAATACGCCATAGTGTTGAAAAGAGTCTCTCTTTCTCTCTCTCTCTCTCTCTCTCTCTCTCTCTCTCTCTCTCTCTCTCTCTCCACCCCCTAAATACTAAATATCACAGGGTGGTGAAGGGACGAGAGGCTTTTCTAGTTGACATGAAAACCCGCCATAGTATTGAAAAGAGAGTATCTCTCTCTCTCTCTCTCTCTCTCTCTCTCTCTCTCTCTCTCTCCTAAGTATGACTGGGTGGTGAAGGGACGAGAGGCTTTTCTAGTTAACAAGAAAATACGCCATAGTATTGAAAAGAGAGTTCTCTCACTCCCTCTCTCTCTCAAATATGGCAGGGAGGTGAATAGGGCTTGGGGAACCTCCGGCTTAGGATGTATGTCCTACCATTCTTTAGACCGTTTTCTTTCGTGTAGGCCGAGACACCAAGTCTTGTGGCAGGATTTACGGGGAGCCAATGGATTGCATTTCGTCTCTATAAATGACGTTTATTTTTCCGGCTCAGCCGAGCCAGGTAATGTATGCTTTTATTTTATTTTGTGGTTGTTTAAAGAAAAGGGGAAAGCTTTGTGGATTTTTGACTGAACGTTTATTTATTTCAGATATTTTGAGGGACATATTTTAGTCGATGGCTCCTGTTGTTTATTGTTTCTTATTTGGTTGTTGTTTCCAGAAAATAGGTCTACTAAGATTGCCTGTGAAGTTTGTTAAATCCGAGATATCCTCCTAGGCCTAAATAATCGTATCGTTTCTGTTAGATCTTTAATTCTGTCATAATTAGAAACTAATGTTATGGTTGCCATAATGCTTCCGTTGTTAGACTCTGTATTTATGCTACCGAAAAGGAAGCTCGGTCTTAGGCCTATCCGTTGCTCAAGGCTTCCCGTTATTAGGTATATGGTCTAGCGGACCAACATCATTTTTTAGAGGACGTTTTATGTTACATCATGACGTTCATCATATAGCAAGGAACGTTTAATTGTTTAGATCTTTTGTGTAAGGCTTTTTCTTTAAGCTGTTTTAGAGATCCCTATAAGATCCTCAGTGTTTTAGAGCGGTAGATCGTTTATGTTGCCCCTTCTTTTTGTTGGAGTCTTATCCTTTTAAGATCTCAGTGTTTTAAAACCCATCTCACAGTAGGTCCTCATGTCTTGTGTAGTCGTGAGTGTTTGGAACAACTCTTGGGCGATCCTCAGTATCTTAGAAGCTCTTGCTATTGTAGCAGATCATAATTATTTTAGACCTTTCCTTGTCAGTCTTTCTTTTAAGGCTTATCCCTTGTTGGGTACTGAGTATTTTGGGTTCATTTCTTGACAGAGCCTTGGAATCGTAAGAGCTTAGGCCTAATTCTTGTTGAGATTATGCTAGAACTTCTCTTGTTGGGTCCTTAGCATTTTAGAACTAATTTCTGGCCAGACATAGCAAATGGACAGATTCTCTCTCTCTCTCTCTCTCTCTCTCTCTCTCTCTCTCTCTCCTCTCTCTCTCTCTCAGAAGATTGCTGCTAAGCTTAGGGCTCACTTTCACGATTTTACGCCGAATTGAGTTGATGTGACATCATTGTAAATATTAAAGAAGTCTCGGGTTGTGCCGTTATGTTGTAGGGAAAAGTCCTGAACAGTCACTAATGTCTGCAACCACGTCCTCTGTTATTTTTTGTGCCGGTTTTGCTTTTGCAAAAAAAAAAAACTATTCATGATGCTTCGGGAGTTCGTCACGGATCGTCAGTGTCAAAGTGGCCTGTTGTTGGTGTCATGTACGTATGTCATGTAAGTATGTTGTAAAAAAGACTGGTAGTCTTTTACTTATATATATATATAAAATACGCATAAACACATTTATATATATATAATAATTGTGTGCGTATCGGCTACATTTATCAAACCTTATTTGAATAAAAGATTTAATATACTTGAACTTTTAACTACTAAAGAATGAAGATACTGTTTATAAAATAGTTTGTTAGCTGTTTCAGTGTATAATATCATCATAAGTAGTATACAGTTGAAAATTACCTTGCCTTTAGTATCTGCCAGTGGATTATTAAGTTAACTTCTTGGTATCCACCTGTATGAATGCTGCCCGTGAAGAGTTATAAACTTACTTTGATGGTCGTAGCTTAGTCGTAAAACACCTTTTCATTATACATCTTGGCAACTCGTTAAGTAATGTAGTAATGTCATGATTGTTCTTACAGTTTCTTGTCAGATTGTATTGTTAATGCACCATTACTACTAACACAATTCTCCTTGTATTGTAATAATTTACTTACTTTGTTTTTTATTTATTTATTAATTTGTTAAATTATTCTTTTTTAATAAGTGATCTCTTCTTTCTATATTTACCATTACCTTCTGTTACTTCTTTCTAATGAGCACAATATTCTTTGGAAGCTTGAATTTCAAGTCGGTGGCCCCTGTGGTAGTGTTCATCTTCTGAATAATAATAATGATAATAATAATATTCTTTTGAAGTTTGAATTTCAAGGAAATTACCCCGTGGGGTGTGTTCCATGTGAATTGGGTTCATCTAAATAATAATAGTAATAATAATAATCGGGAATATCGTAATGGCGTCGTACAAGCGTCATATATATCGTCATACAATCGTGGCCATGACGCAAGTTTTACACTAGTAGACCGACGGCCCTAGAGATGATTTTAGTCAGATCCGAGTATTTCCAGCACCGAACGAATGACAAGATAGGTAGGAGCCCGTGCCTTAGCCTAATTTCCACGACGAGCGAACGATGAGGAATTTGAGGATGATGCCTTGTTAAATTTTCGACTCAATAGAACAGTTCCATTCCCGCCTCGTCCGGGAGGTGTTCATACAGGTGATTTATAGCTCGAGCGGCACCAGCCATTTATCCATTTAGCAAATTACAACCCGAGTAATTACACTATCGCCATTCATATTTCGTTCCCCGAGTTATAGAAATACGTCGCTAATTCACTCGGTCGTCAACCGCATAAGCATTAGAGTAATTATGTGTAATGAAATATCTCTCATTTTCTTCCGTCCGCCGCGTAATTATGGTCTAGTTTATTCCTTTCTCGGATGTCCTCAGAGAGTTCTCTCAAATATGTATTAGTCTTTCAGCATTTAGAAATGTCGATATTTGCAGGTTTTACATAAACGCATAGAGAGAGAGAGAGAGAGAGAGAGAGAGAGAGAGAGAGAGAGAGAGAGCGAGAGAGAGAGATTTATCTAGTAAATGGTCAGTATTATTGGTGCTCTTTTCTTATAAGGTTTTGCGTAAAGAGAGATGGAGAGAGTCGATAGTATAAGATTTACATATACAGACACACACACACAGATCACCTCGTAAATGGTCACTATTATTGGTGCCCATTTTTATAAGGTTTTGCAGAGAGAGAGAGAGAGAGAGAGAGATAATAAATGGTCTCTATTATTGGTGCCCTATATTTATAAGGTTTGCAGATAACGTAGTAAATGGTCACTATTATTGGTGCCCATTTTATAAAAAGATTTGCATAGAGAGAGAGAGAGAGAGCCTAGTAAATGCTCAGTGCTATTGGTGGATATGTTCAATGTTTATGCTCACGTATATATAAGTACAATTGTAAATGTTAAATACTTAAGGAATGAAATAAGTACTGAAAAAAATGCAATTTGATTACTGGCTCATTTTAACTCCAACGGAGAATCATGTGAAAGAAAATCGAAAGAGTTCTATTAATTAAGCCAAGGAAAACTCTCTCTCTCTCTCTCTCTCTCTCTCTCTCTCTCTCTCTCTCTCTCTCTCTCTCTCTCTCGCGTGCTTTGTGTATGTGATTACTGCAAGGGTAGTAGTAGTAGTAGGTTGAGTGGTACCTGATTGCAGTGGCTGTAGCAACATGATGAAGTTGTCGGTATTGAGCCGCTGTTTGTAAAGAAAACAGGAGCCTTTTTTTCCAATTTGTCTCCCGATGAAACCTGCCGCTGGCCTGTAATCGCCCTGTAGGTGTAGCGCCAGCCAGCATATTCATTCAGCAGGTAGAAGGCAGCAGGTAGCAGGTAGAACGCTCGGAGACTAGGAAAGGGAATGGTTAATTCGGGAAATCATTTCACCGAGCAGATGATAATTTCCTTCTTCAGGAGATAGAAACTCTTCCTCTAGTTGGAACTTAAGCAAGGAATGCCGACTCTGTTGTCATTGCTTGTTTGTAAAAGAAAGCTACTGAGATGACTATTCGTCTGTCCGTCCGTACTTTCTCTGTCCGCCCTCATATCTTAAAAAACTACTGAAGCTACAGGGCTGCAAATTCTATGTTGATCATCCACCTCAGTCATCAAAACATGCAAATTTCAGCCCTCTGGCTACCAGTAGTTTTTATTTTATCTAAGGTTAAAGTTAGCCATGATCGCGCGTCTGGCAACGCTATAGGGGCCAACAACACAGGCCACCACCGGGTCGTGGCTGAAAGTTTCATGGTCCGCGGCAGAGTTTCATGGGCCGTGGCTGAGAGTTTCATATAGCATTATACACCGTACAGAAAACTCGATCGCGCACAAGAAACTTCGGCGCATTTTCTACTTGTTTTCATTGTTGTCAGGAAAATGATTGTGCTAGTGTTTTCTTTGGAAAAGATTCTGTAAGCTGCAGATTTTTCCTATACCATGTGTGATGCAGATAGATTGTTTTGTTTGTTTAATTGCCTTTTTAACCTGGGATTGATATTAATTGGAATTTGATTTACATTGCATACTGCTGTGTAGAATCAATAGTTTTTCTCTTGACACTGGTTTACGGTGTTTTTTTTTTAGCTCCGTTGTAATTTTGTTTAGTTTTTCTATACCCATGTCTGAAACCGTTCACGATGTCTGTTGCTGATGTATGCTTTTGATGTTTTGAGTACATTGTAGGTGTTAGACTCAATGAGTTATAGCAGTAACAATATCATCAATATTTCTAACGATTTCTCAGTTCTGTTTGCACTAGAAAGCGAGACTTTTGATGAAAGAGATTAGGTTACAAGCTTAAGTTTTTAGCCTTTTATTATTTTTTTTTTTTGTCCCCATAAGCCCGCTGGTAGTTCATTGTCATATCTGGAAAGACTTGGACCAACGAATTCCTTTTTTTTTTTCCTTTTCCCCTTTAGCTTCACCACGCTGTTTGCATGACCATGGGATATAATTGTTTACTAGTAATTTCTACATAGTAACATTCAGTGTGTACCCTTAGATTCTTTGTGTGCATAACAAACAGAATCTAAGTATAATGAACCCTACGTTGGAACATGCCGTTCCAGCCTGTTGCTAGCCTCTTTCCACCATGCACTAGCCTCCCTCCAGCCTGGTGGTAGCCTCTTTCCATCTTTTACTAGCCTCCCTCCAGCTTGATGGTAGTCTCTTTCCATCTTCTACTAGCCTCCCTCCAGCCTGGTGGTAGCCTCTTTCCACCTTGTACTAGCCTCCCTCCAGTCTGGTGCTAGCCTCTTTGCCATCTTGTACTAGCCTTCCAGCTGATTGGTTGGCAATGGTTTTACTAAAGTTGGTTAATCTGTGGTTTCTTTTCATCTTCAGTTATTTAGCAGTGGTTGTTTTACCGAGCTGAAATAAGTTGTGCTGATATAACAAAACGAAATCTATTACCCCTTGAAATAAGATCATAATACACATCTCTAAAAAGGTAAAAATAAAAAGGAAAATATAAAAAAGGAAAATGTGGATTTTCTTAAATTAAGTCACCTGATGCGTAGGCGACTCAAGGAATGTCTGCTGTGCACTTTGAATTACCAGACGATGATAATTATCGTCTGATATTGTCAGAATGTGTTCATCATTCTAAATTTAAACACAAAGACTGTCTCAGAGCTATGCTGACTGGTGTTTCATAAATGATTTCAGGGAAATATGACTTCATTTTAATAGTCATAAAATCGATTTAATTGCAAAATGAAGCACTTATTCAGTGGGATGACAAGCAGTGACTGCACTCTACAAGAACATAATAGGCCTCTGTTTAGCTTAAAATTAGAGTATGATAGGCTATACGAGTCATACTGAATATAATATGGTGAGAGTTTTCTTAGGACATTATCTCCTTTGAAATAATAGGATCTCAATAAAAATGAAGTAGACCTATAATGTCCTATGTCTTTTTGTCGGTTTGCGCAGCTTTATGACGTTTGGATTATAGGCCTACCTTATATTCAGCCATTTATATGTGGTTCTTGTTGTGGTTATTCTTGTTCTTTTTGTTTCTGTAATGTTCTTGTTGTGTCTTCAAAGTTTTCATATGGTGACCTAACATTGCAGAATAAATATAGACCTATTCATAAAATACTAGTTATGTAAAGAATTATAATGCTTGTTATAGGTAATTAAAATTTAGTGATTTGTTCTAATTAAAAGTATCGAGATCTTTATAAATACAGTGTAGTACGCTAGATTATTCTCTAACAACATAGAGAGAGAGAGAGAGAGAGAGAGAGAGGGTTAATTTCATAAGAATGCACAAAATCAAATGAATCACGGGCTACTCGCAGACTGTTTTTTTTTTTTTTTGGCAGACTGGTTTGGGTCATCTCATACATGTCGTTTTCGTACAATTATTTAGTTTTTCTTGTTTCGTTATGTATCTTATGGTGCCTTTCCTACCACTAGCCTTCATTTTCTTAGAAATGCCACGACAGACTTGTATTTATTCATCACAGTAATATAATTTGCTATCCCGTTTGTAATTATATTTTTTATATAATTTATTGAGAGCAGCTCGATAGTTGTGTGTAAGGAAGGCTATGAGACAGCTCTATGATCGGTCTATGTGTGCTATCAGCTACATGTTCACAAGTTTTACTTTTATTCTCTGTGGCGTTACAGTTACTATGGTCACCGACTCATGTACACTTGTATGTGTATATGCACGTGCGTATACTTGTACATTCGACTACATGCATATACATTATGTAACGTTGGCTCGAAGCTACTATATTAATTAAAAGTTACTTTGTTTCCAACAGTTACTGGTAGAAAACTGTTTGCAATAAGAAATTGACATGTATGCCTATGCCCTGTCATTGATTCGAAATATAAGAAACTGGCGTGTATGCCTATGCCCGGTCATTGCCTCAAAATATAAGAATGTGATGCGGAGGCCTGTGCCTTATCATTGCCTCGAAATATAAGAAATTGACGTGTAAGCCTATGCCCTGCCATTGCCTCAAAATATAAGAATTTGATATGTAGGCCTATGCCATGTCATTGCCTCAAAATATAAGAATTTGATATGTAGGCCTAATCTCACAATGATATTAACATTTGACATGCAGGAACTGACTGCATAAATCTATGCTTCATTTCACTTTATGTGGTAGGCTATATATGGAACCGCTTATGTAAACCAACGCCAATTTAAAAGAAAAGCAAGATGCGTGTAGTTGGGGCTGTGCGTGATAAAAAAAAAAGATGCAAAGACAGAATGATCCAAGATTTTCAAAATGATAATTATATATAATTTAATGTCTTTTATTGGAGATAATTGCATACTTCACAACTCCGGGGCCTCAAATCTGTGTTGTCGTCACTCATGCACTGAGCTCAACATTACCCAACGGAGTCAAATCTGTGCTGGTAACCATATGGACTGTCAATTAGTGTGATGTCATTCTCATTTCGAGGGCTAGCCAACCACCTCGTGCAGTGGGCGGGGCTTAGCTGCAAAGAGCTTTGACTTTTTACTATAGCCTCCCTGCAGCCTGGAGCTAACCTCTTTCCATCTTATACTAGCCTCCCTCCAGCCTGGTGCTAGCCTCTTTACATCTTATACTAGACTCCTTCCAGCCTCGTGATGACCTCTTTCATCTTGTATAAACCTCTCTCCAGCCTGGTGCTAGCCTCTCTCCAGCTTGGCGCAAGCCTCTCATGCCGAAGTTGCCATTTGCTTGTATTTGTTTTCGTATTAGGCTACTTACTGAATTTCCAAAATGCATTACCTTTCTTTAATCATTGTTGTGTGCATCTGAATCAATAATATCGTTATTTTGGGAAGAACATGTTAAGAATGTGGTGAAATCTACTGATGTAGGCCCAGTGTAGTGTTTCAAGTACATTTTGCTTCCTTCTTAATGAACTGTTTAAAAGCTCAACTTCATTTATAACTTCGATTTAAGCCATCCTTGTGTTTACGTTTCTCTCTCTCTCTCTCTCTCTCTCTCTCTCTCTCTCTCTCAGAGTACTTTTTCTGGAACTATGTAGTAGAATTTATAAACTACCACTTTTTCCTATTGCCCAGGAAGTCATGTAGAACGTTCCTCATCTCGCGTCCCATATTTCAGGCAGAGAAATGGGAATGGATTATTCGTATGTGCTGTAATTTTTTTTCGTTCTGTTCATAGCAAAAAAAAAAGAAAGAAATTGGTTTTCTTTCGGTTCACAGAGCCTTAAAATCTTTAGTTGTTTGAGGATGCAAGTATGTCATCTTCATAAAGAGGCTATGATAATCTTCTCTCTCTCTCTCTCTCTCTCTCTCTCTCTCTCTCTCTCTCTCTCTCTCTCTCTGTTCGGAATAGTTGAAGAAGTGATGTTCAAACGCCTTTGTTTGTTAACGTCTGGTTTCTCCTTTAATACAATGTATGTCTTGGTAGTGGATTCTCTATAGCGTTGCTACTTTCAAGTTTGAATTCGTTCTGGTGCGCTGGTAGGATAAATCAATATCAACCGAAGAACTCGGTTCGTATTATTTTGAAATGAATAGAAACCTTACTTCCTCGTGGGCCATTCAGCAGTGAATAATTAGCGTCGTTACAGGAAACATTATTATTATTATTATTATTTTTTTTTTTTTTTTTTTAGATTAATTTGTTAATTTATTTTTTCTTTTTCAGTAAGTAATCTCTTCTTTTTGTATTTCCCATTACCTTTGGTCACTTCTTTCTAATGCACACCATATTATTTGGAAACTTGAATTTCAAGTCAATGGCCCCTGTGGTCTTGTTCCGTATGAGTAGGGTTCATCTTCTGAATAATAATAATAATAATAATAATAATAATAATAATAATAATAATAATACTGTTATTATTATTGTCACAAATCAGTGGCTACAACAGCGGAGTTTACATAAAAATCTGTTTGTCTGGTAATTCCCTTCTGTAGCGGGAAAAGGTCGCCTAATAATTGTCCTGTCTGTAAATCAAATTTGAACTGATGCAGCCATCATTTTTAATGAGGCATGAGTACAATAGGGTCTCGTTCCGAAATATATTTTTATTATTATCAATAAAAGGTTTATCGCCTGTCTGTGTGGTGTTATCATCGAGCAAAAATGGCTACATTGTCATACTGACGCACTCATAGAGTCCTGGGAGTTTCCTGAGAAATATACACACCGGTCATATGTCCCCATTGGTGGCCTTATCAATTGAAAAGGTTCTGGTCATAGTCCTGTACCGGTAAATGTAGCGGTAGACATCACTCCACCGAACTTTATTAGCTGTACCCTAGGATAGGGTCCCCAGTAGTAGCATTGAATCATTAGATTACAGTTTAGAAATAGATGAAAAAAAAGTTAAATTATGAATTACCTGATGTTATATTTCAGTACCAATTTTACTGTCAGCTTATGGGCTTATCAATAGATCCATTTATTCATAGATTTTTGTTGAGGATTTTCCCTTATATCATATATTAAAATATTACTGAAGTTTATTGTTACATTCTTATGATGTTCTCTGCAGAAACTTTGACATTCAGTAATCACAAACATTAAAGGTAATGCCGTTTATGAAAGAGTTTATTTTTTAGTAATAGGCCAACAGATTTCTGCGTTGTTTTGATTTCAGCTCATTCACATAATTCTTGGTCATATAATTTATTTTCAGTGTTATGATAATGATTGGAGTTGCGCACTGTACTTTATAGTATGTTTACCCTGCAGTCATATGACAAAGTTTTGCAACAAAACTGTAATGCAACTCAGTTAAACATAACACTTATCAAATAATATGTCTTCTGTCGGCTTTCTGATTGTGCCCCAGCCTAGCGAATTAATGATACAAAAATAAAAAATGCAGTAGACCGGGAAAAGCCAACTAAATAGTTTTAGATATAAATGATACTAATACAAACTCCTCCTTATCTCTGGGGAACTACTGTATACCCATTTTTAATCAGATGTTCATCCATCATAATCTGTATAACCATAGGCCTTGCATTCAGGAGCCCTGATATTGGACATTCATTTTGACTTTGGTTGCGGATGGGGCAAAATTGCTGTGTAATTTCATTCCTCAAAGAATAACTTTGATAGTTATCACATAAATTTATATACCTAACCCCATACGATTTCCAGCCCGTGATTATTGAAGTCCAGATGCAAGTTATTATTATTATTATTATTATTATTATTATTATTATTATTATTATTATTATTATTATTATTCAAAAGATGAACCTATTCATATGGAACAAGCACACCACAGGGGCCTCTGACTTGAAAGTCAAGCTTCCAAAGAATATGGTGTTCATTAGAAAGAAGTAACAGGAGGTAATAGGAAATACAGAAAGAAGAAATTAATTATTGAAAAATAAAAAAATAACATTAATAAATTAATGGGTTAAAATGTAAATCATCAAAATGCAAGGATAATTGTACTAAATATGTACTAAATACTATGTGCGTATTTAGTACATATTTAGCACAATTATCCGTTTATTTTGAGAATTTACCTACGTTTTTATTTATGAATTTATCAATTTGTTAATTTATTTTTTTATAATTTTAAATTGATCTCGTCTTTCTGCATTTCCCATTACCCCTGTTACTTCTTTCCAATGAACACCATTAGATTCTTTGGAAGCTTGAATTTCAAGTCAATGGCCACGGTGGGCTTGTTCCATATGAGTAGGGTTTATCTTCTGAATAATAATAATAATAATAATAATAATAATAATAATAATAATAATAATAATAATAATAATAACAAAGTTAGTGACAGAATAATCAAGGTTCAAAACGCGGGAAATGAAAAGTGAGGGGAATTCTAGGAAATGAAATCAATTAAGTTTTCCGAGTCGTTATCAGAAGTCAGTTATTGCTCGACATGTAAGTCGTTCTCACGTTTCGTGTTTAAGAATTCAGATATACTAATTGGATGTCACGGTCTGTGAGCCTCTGGCGTAAGCGTTTCCATTAAGTGCCTTTGGGACTATTGGTCAAAGGTAATTTTGTTGATTTATTGCTTTGCATTTGCTTGCCAATGGCGTTCCCCAGTAATGGGACGGTGAGGGTTATTGTTGATATGATTATTACTAAACAAAAATATATAAACAATAAAATGCTGTTGACTCCGTTGGTAATTTTCTGTGTTCTTCTTCTTCTTCTTCTTCTTCTTCTTCTTCTTCTTCTTCTTCTTCTTATTATTATTATTATTATTATTATTATTATTATTATTATTATTATTAATGATAATAATACTAAAGAACTTTGTATTATTATTATTATATTATATTATTATTGATACTAAAGTATTTTTCATTGTTAATATTGGTGTCTTTAGGGAGGTTTTTATTATTATTGATACTAAAGGATTTTTTTTATTGTTACTGTTGGTGCTTTTGGGAGGTTTAAAAAAAAAAGAACTAATCTATGCTCCATTGGCTCATAATTCAGAAATCCAAATGAACGTTTGTCTGAAATTTATTTTACGCATTTTTGTAAAGATTTATTTTACATTGTATTCCAGCATTCTTATTCAATTCATCTTATGTATTTAAATGTTAAATTTAGCCACTTCTTCAATATATTTATATGTTGAATTTAGCCACTTTTTCGATATATTTATATGTTAAATTTAGCCACTTTTTCATCACTCCTTTCATTTTGGTCTCAAATCGATTTATTTTGCAGTCTATTCCAGTAAGCTTGTTCAATGTATCCTATTTATTTATAAATTAGATTTATAGTTTTTTTTTTAACCTTCCTGTGTTCTCGTTCAATTCATCCTTTTTATTTATATATAAATTCATCCACTTTTTTTCTTCACCTTTCTTTACCTTCCTAGAGCTCGGTCTCGGGAAAGAAGCCTCGTCGGCAATCTTTTCCCAAACAGCAGGATATTTTGCGGCGGGAGGAACGAAGCATGCAGATGTTAAGTTTCCCAGGTTGTATTTTTATGCGTCGTTAGAATAGTCTCCTCTCCAACGTGGTGGTGGTGGCTCCAGTCAGATCCCGTTCTTTTCCTCTTGTCTCGCTTTGTTTTTTTTTTTTTATTTTGTAAGTTTTTTTTTTTTTTTTTGCTCCAGATGTCGGTCTGCCTTTATTTTTGACCTGTCCGAGGTCTTGTCTTTGGGAATCTCCTTCTCCCTTTAAAGTGGCCTTGTACTTTTTTTTGGCAATTTCTCTTTCTCTCTCTCTCTCTCTCTCTCTCTCTCTCTCTCTCTCTCTCTCTCTCTCTCTCTCTCATATCTTTGGCGTTATTATTTTAAAGCGCCTTTTTATTTTCATTCTTGACAACAATTTTTATGTCTCTCTCTCTCTCTCTCTCTCTCTCTCTCTCTCTCTCTCTCTCTCTCTCTCTCTCTCTCATATCCTTGACATTATTATTTTAAAGTGCCACTTTTCACCTAGTTCCCTCTCCAAGGCACCTTATTTCAGCGCCTAATATCTTTGGGGTAGGAGGAGGAGGAGTCATCGGTTCCACAGTGCCTTCCGCCCTTCAAGGAGCACATGTTTTCTTGATTAAATTGCCAGTCCCCCTTCATCCTGAAGAACCCGGTTCCTCCTCCCCCTGCTCTGCCCTCTTCCCTAGGGAGGGGTGGGCGTCTGGTAAGGGCGACTCCCTGCAACCCTCTGAAGCGTTAGGTCTCAGCAAACAATGGTACTATTTATCATAGGAAACCCGCTTACAGTTAGTCATGGAAACGCGCGTGAAATATAGCTCCAATCTCGCCTGGGTGTGGAAGTGGGTAGAGGCAGCAAGGACCCTTTACTGAGAGAGAGAGAGAGAGAGAGAGAGAGAGAGAGATGGTTGGTTAGGGTGGAGACGAAAAGAACAGACCAGCGGGATGATGATAAGTATTAGGGTGGAGAGAAAGAGAGAGGAATTGAATGATGTATAGGGTAGAGGGTAAAGGAATGCTGGATGTTGCATGATACTTGAGCTTAAAAATGCGAAGGGGAATGGCAACAGTTTAGGTGACTAATAGTAAAGAGGCTCTTGTATGTTTATGTATGTATATATGTGTGTATCGTATGTGTGTAAATATATATATATATATATATATATATATATATATATATATATATATATATATATATATATATATATATATATATATATATTTCAGTACCCTGAAGATGACTTTGGAATAAAAGTTGTAAGTCTTGGTACCAATTCCTTTCATTTTCACGTGAGGACTTATTATATACTTCATCCACGGGACCATTGTGGAAATTACAAGATATACATATATATATATATATGTGTGTGTGTGTGTGTGTGTATTTGTGTTATTTACTATACCAGTACACATTTTTACCTTGGAAAAGGTGTCGCCAAAAACAAGGGTAACCTCTCAGTACACAACAAGTCCCTTGGAATGAGGTTACTAGCCCCACACTTTCCTTTTTCTTAATCCTTTTTGATCTGTCACTGTCGTCTAACTGACAGGTGCTTATTTCACCGCTTAAGTCAGCATACACACAATGGGTTCCCATAAAAAAGCAGATGAAAACAGAAGTTACTTTCACATTTATCCTACTTCTGATTATAGGATGAAAGGATGAAATTTGCATACTGTCTTCCGTAACACAATTGTTTTCCAGATCAGAGAGATATTATTATTATTATTATTTTTTTTTTTTTGTCAGGACCCATTTCTTAACTGGGCTGTGTATTTTCTTGTTTTTAGTTTAATTATTGTATTTTTTCATAAGCAGTACTTTGAGTTATTGTAAGTTGTGATGCTTATTTTTTGTTGGCTTTGAATTAAATAGCATGTTTCCTCGAGTTACGTATTATGCCTTTGAATTCTTCGCATTACTTCCCATCATAAGATTTCATTTGCAATACTCACAGACGCAAGAATTTTTCATATGCATGTGGTGAATTTACTTGTTATACCTGTTAAGTAAGGCTTATCTGCCATTGTCGTGAGAAAGAAAAAAAGGATTAGCAAAGGAAGAGAAAAGTCTTTAAAAAAAATAACAGTGATGTCATTACGACAGGCAGCAATCTTGGTGCAGTGCGCGACTGTAAATGGATTTATATTACAACATAGTCTTGATTACATTAGTTTATATGATTTTTACCCTTCATATTGTAATTATGATGTTCGTAGGTATCACATCACAACACCCAGTCTTCTAATTCTCCATCATTCCTGAGCAAACGAAGGTAACATTTATGAAAAATGAAATGACAGAAGTGTCATTAAGACAGACAGCAAGCTTTGACGCACTGATGCAGAATGCGACTGTAAATGAACGTGTATTGCACATATTTTTTTTTATTTCGTTAGTTTATTTGTTTTTACCGTTCGTAATATAATTTTCACATTCCTAACTACCACATCATAATCTTCTAATTCTCCATCATCCTTGATTTGATGCATTGATGCAGGTTGCGACTGTAAATGAATTTATATTAAACATTTTTTTTAATTTAATTAGTTTATATAATTTTACCCTTCGTATTCAAATTGTGATATTCAATCTATCACATCATAATCTTCTAATTCTGTATCATCTTTGATTTGATGCATTGATGCAGGTTGCGACTGTAAATGAATTTACATTACGCATATTTTTTTATATTTCATATGTTTATATGATTTTACCCTTCGTATTCAAATTGTGATATTCCTATCACATCATAATCAAATTCTCCGTCATCCTTGATTTGATGCATTGATGCAGGTTTCGACTGTAAATGAACTTATATTACGCATACTTTTTTTTTATTTCATCAGTTTATATGGTTTTACCCTTCGTATTGTAATTCCGATGTTCCTAACTATCACATCACAACATCCAATCTTCTAATTCTCCGTCATCCTTAATTTTTCGTTAGTGCGCTGATGGGTATCCTCGGTAATAGCGCTTGTGCGTCGGGCCTGTGTACCAAAAATTCTTCCATCCACGGCGTAGGCTAATGCAATTTGTGTCAGCAAATGAACCATATTGCTCTTTTATTAGAGTTTGCTAACTCTTCACAAGAGAGAGAGAGAGAGAGAGAGAGAGAGAGGTAATGAAATAACTGGGTGAAATCTCAATATTTATTTTCCGTTAGTATTCATGAAATCGTCAAGTGCGTGCGCGTATTTCACAGAAGAATGATGAGGTATAATCGCCCCGTTTCCTTCTTTAGTTCTAACTTTTATTTTCCTGATGAGCTATTGTTTAAGCTCTCTCGAGTTGTTTATTATTTATTTGTGATTTGTGTAATCCCTGTTGTTCAGGGTTTCTTTGTTTCCTGATTATTAACGTCTGCATCCCTTTAGATTTTGTTTTTTGTTTTTTTTTCTTTATCCTTTCAAGTATTATTCCGATTTTTACGTACCATATTCTTTTATATATATAAAATGTCGTTGGAAATTCTGATACAGGATTTGGATTTGTAATTGTGCTGTTCTTCAAACTCTGGTGTTAACTGTTTTCTTTCTATTACATTGGAATTATTATTAAGCTATGTAAAACTTAGTTTTAGATATTGATATTATTATTACTCGTATTAATATTACTGTTCATTGTAAAAATGAAAGTGTACCTATTATTATTGCAGGCATTTTAAGTCAGAGAGAACGTTCATTAATATTACTATTCATTGTAAGAATGAAAGTGTACCTGCTATACTTTTATTAATATTACTATTCAGTGTAAGAATGAAAGTGTACCTGTTATACTATTATTAATATTACTACTATTCAATGTAAGAATGAAAGTGTACCTGTTATTGTGCCTTTATTAATATTACTGTCCATTGTAAGAATGAAAGAGTGCCTGTTTATACTTTTATTAATATTACTCTTCATTGAAAGAGTGAGTGTACCTGTTACGATACTTCTAGCAGTATTACTATTCATTGTTAGAATGAAAGTGTACCTGTTACAATACTAATATTACGATTCATTGTGAGAATGAGTGTACCTGTTATACTATTATTAGTATTACTATTCAGTGTAAGAATGAAAGTGCACCTGTTATACTTTTATTTATATTACTATTCATTGTAAGAATGAAAGTGTACCTGTTACGATACTTTTATTAATAATACTATTCATTGTAAGAATGAAAGTGTACCTGTTATGATACTTTTATTAATATTACTGTTCATTGAAATAGTGAAAGTGTACCTGTTACGATACTTTTATTAATATTACTATTCATTGTAAGAATGAACGTGTACTTGTTATACTATTATTAGTAATACTATTCATTGTAAGAATGAAAGTGTACCAGTTATACTATTATTAGTATTATACTATTCATTGTAAGAATGGAAGTGTACCTGTTATACTATTATTAGTATTACTATTCATTGTAAGAATGAAAGTGTACCTGTTATAATGTTATTAGTGTTATACTGTTCATTGTAAGAATGAAAGTGTACCTGTTATACTATTATTAGTATTACTATTCATTGTAAGAATGAAAGTGTACCTGTTATACTATTATTAGTATTACTATTCATTGTAAGAATGAAAGTGTACCTGTCATTATCGTAGGCATTTGGAGTCGGAGAGCGCTTCCTTGCACGTTTCGCTGACGGGGCAATTAACCGGCGTCCGCTGCGCTGTCCCATTTAAAGGAGATGCCTTTTTAACACTCCTTGCTCACTGGATTTTGACCCGGGCGGTCCTGCATCCAGAATCAGGCGGTGTTGTGACAGGCGTTCTCGTTTTCAAAGATTTAAAGCGGCCACGATATAGTACTGTAGCTTTAGGAATTCACCCCCTAACCCCACCCCCTTCTTCGCCCCCCCCCTTCCGTGGGTGCTTATGGTACGTACTTAATGGGGTCGAACCCTTTCCCTTGATCGGTCTGGCGTTTGATGTCTGTTAGATTTGTTCTCTTCTTTGCGCTATTTGTTTGTTTATTTACTTATTTATTTTTTTATTTATTTATTTTGTTAAATATTTATTTATTTATATATTTTGTTTAAAAATTTATTTATTTATATATTTTTTATTTATTTATTTGTATATATGTTTTGAGTACAGTGAGAAAGTTCCTGTCGTTATTTTTTCCATGGGCTTTGTCGTGGCAGTCGTATTCAAAATTGCTTGGACAACTCTCTCTCTCTCTCTCTCTCTCTCTCTCCTCTCTCTCTCTCTCTCTCTCTCTCTCTCTCGTAGAATAGTTTTTTATTTTTTTTTTTTTTGCTTTCCAACTCTCGTATGTGTAATTCTTACTGAATTCTTTATATATATTTGCCCTGTTATGCGTTCAGAGTCTGATATCTTTTACCAACCAAATTTCCACTAGTTCTGTTTATTCATATATTTTTATTTTTTTTTTTTTGCACCAGTCATCACTTGCGAAGAATGTGTAGAACGTAATTAAATGAATTAGTGTATACGTTTCCGTATTTCCTGTTACTGTACCTTCTGTTACGTCTTTCAAATGAACACCATATTCTTTGGAAGCTTGCTTTTAAAGTCAAAGGCCCCTTTGGGCTTTTCCATATGAATTGGTTTCATCTTCTGAATAACAATATTCACAAAGTAACGTCAGTCAAGATGACCTAATTGTGCTGTTTAATCTGTACTTGTTATCATAGTCGTCTTAATTCTTCCCTTTTCAACAACTATGTTTTATAAATCTCTTCTATCTCACTCTGTTATTTTTATTCATGTGCAGGCCATAGTGTCTCTGTTATATGCCCCGTAGGGGTAGTGCCTTCAGTGCACCTCATGCTGTGCACTGTAGAATTACTTAAGGTTCTTTGCAGTGTGCCTTCGACCCCTAGGTGCAGCCCCTTTCGTTCCTTTTACTGTATCTTCTTTCGTATTCTCTTTCTTCTATCTTACTTTCTACCCTCTCTAACAGTTGATTCATAGTGCAACTGCGAGGTTTGCCTCATGTTACACCTTTCAAACCTTTTACTCAATATATATATATATATATATATATATATATATATATATATATATATATATATATATATATATATATATATATTATATATACACCTTATATATACAGTACATACATACATACATACATGCATACAGATAATTGTATCAGTGGAACATGGTTCAGAAATTTTTCTTTTTATCACTGGAATATTGTCTTCCTTTCTTTATGCCAGCTACACCTTAGGATCTTTCTTACGGAGATGAGATTATTCGAAATGATTTCATTTCTCCTAACAATGCTAATTATCGTTCCGACCGTCGCCAAAACATGCCGTGTTTGGTTGTTTTCAGTGAGTAGTTTCAAAAGGTAAATTTGATTGTTTCCTGTAGCGCCTATGGTTCAAGAACTGTAGAACTCTAGAATTTTATTCCCTGTGATGCTTAGGCCTTGGAGTTCGGAAGAGGCCGTGGTATTACTTCAAAGCGCCATTGAGTAGTTTCTTAGCATTTTTTGGATAATAATTTATTGTCCCCTGCATCCTCTCTCTTCACTCACTTATTCCACAAAATATGTTCCATATGAATATATATATATATATATATATATATATATATATATATATATATATATACATATATATATATATATATATATATATATATATATATATATATATATATATATATATATATATATATATATATATATATATATATATATATTTACTACACACACGTATATATATATATATGTGTGTGTGTGTATGTGTATATATTTTTTGCTTGTGAGAGAAATATGAGCTGCCTCCACGGGTCTCTATATATTTCAGTGCCCTGCGGACGTAGAATAAAGGACGAATATAACAAAATTTGCCTGAAATATTTGAAATATTTTGTAGCTTTATTCATAGAAATTTTGTAAACATTGGCCGTCCCTAGGTTCAGCCGTCTTATACCGCTGGGAGAATGCATTCCAATTTTTATTTGTACTGTTTCCTCTTGCCAAATTGAGCAATATGGCTCACACACACATACACACACCACCACAAAGAGAGAGAGAGAGAGAGAGAGAGAGAGAGAGAGAGATACGAGAGAGAGAGCAAAAGAAAGCAAATGTCACATGCCATTTCAGACATAGAGCAAAATCTTGAAAAGAGAATGTCACATGCATACACATACCATCACACAATGAGAGAGAGAGAGAGAGATGGGGTTAAATACGTGGGTTTCAGTGATGGAGCAAAGATTGGAAATAGAATGGAGAGCAAAAATAAAAAAGAATGTTATAATGATATTATTATTATTATTTATTATTATTATTATTATTATTATTATTATTATTATTATTATTCTGAAGATGAACCCTATTCATATAGAACAAGCTAACCACAGGAGCTATTGACTCAGAATTCAAGATTCGAAAAATATGGTGTTCATTAGAAAGAAGTGACAGAGGGCAGTGGGAAATACAGAAATGAGAGATCACTTATTAGAAAAGAAAAAAAATAATAAATTAAGTAATAAATAGATAAAAATATAAGCAAATTATTTAAATTCAAGGCGAATTGTATTTAAATTCATGCATGCGGTTATTTGTGCGTGAATGGGAATTGTAAATCTAAATTTCAGCAAGCGAATCGATACTGGTTTTATAAAAACGCGTCCGAATATGGCATCCGTTTCGTGAATGGAGAGACGCCATAGAAAGCCCAGGAAGAAAACCTTTTGAGTTGTTGCCTCATTGAATGGCAAATCCTCGGTGGAGGAAGACGAATGGACGAGAGAGGAGAAACCCGGGCTACCGACGGCGGAAGGAGATGTAAATAAGGGGGAGCTGGATGGAAAGAGATAAATACGCACGGAACGGCGAGAGAACGCTGAGTGACATATGTTGATGAACCTGTTATCTGGGACCGCTGCCGGAAAAGCGCTTCGTTCAGTCGACTTCGCGTGCGTGTGTGTCTGGGTCTCGCTTTCAGCTGGGAAACGCTCTAACGGGGTTTGTTTGTTTTTTAGCCTGATGGGGAGGAGTGGGGGGGATAGGATGTAGGGTAAGGGGGTTGGGGGGGGTGCAGACCGGGAGATGCTTGCTTATAGACGTTGAAGGAGATACGCTGATTAACAAGATGCAGGAATTGGAATGGCAAGGATGTGTTTCTTGAATTAAAGATGGATGGTTTTTTTTAAATTTCAAGGTTAAGTATTTTGTATGATAATTTATATATTATATACATATATATATATATATATATATATATATATATATATATATATATATATATACACATATATATACATACATATATACATACATACATACATACATACATAAATATACCATATATACACATGCACATATATAATATAATATATATATAAATATGTATATATATACATATATAACAACACATTACATATATACACATGTATAACCGAATAATTCTATCGAACATCTCTGCCAACCAGCTGTGCAAATTTTGGTCACGTCTGTACGATGGTAAGATTGATAATATCCCTCGTCTGCTTGAGAACTCAATTTCACATTCCTTCAGAGAATATGGATATTTTACCATAATCTTATTCAGACCCAGTACTCGAAAAAAGGCAGATTATCTTTGCATCTATTCAGCCAAATCTTCAAAAGAGCCAGACTGCCGAGCGACATACCTATCTCCTCGTAGCTGTGAACACGAGAAGGACTAGTTAATTAATTAGAGAACAAGCGGAATGGTGTAACAGCTGCACTCTATAAGGACGTGACGAGAATTGTTGATTACGGTGGCACTTGTCGAAAAGGGCGTTCTCTCTCTCTCTCTCTCTCTCTCTCTCTCTCTCTCTCTCTCTCTCTCTCTCTCTCTCTCTCTCTCTCTCTCTCTCTGCACTCTGTAATTTATTGATTTATGTAAATATTAATAGTATTAAATTTATATATATATATATATATATATATATATATATATATATTTATATATATATATATATATGGCCTATATATATATATAGGTATATATATATATATATATATATATATATATATATATATATATATATATATATATATATATATATATATGAAAGAGAGAGAGAGAGAGAGAGAGAAAGAGAAGAGAGAGAGAAAGAGAGAGAAGAAAGACTTTCAACAAGTGAAATCTTAATAATCAAGTTCCATCACTGTCATTCTAAATTATTTCCACGTGACCAAACCATCTTGTAACATGCTGATCCATTTTTTCACTTACGCTTACAATTTACTTACGAATATATTTCTCACTTTGTTAATCTTTCTTCCCCCATATGGAATATGGAAATAATTTATCTCAACACTTCAGCCTTTAATCCTACATTAGCACTTAAAATCCACATTTCATTCCCATAAAGGAGAGAGTGGCTTAACAGTCCTTACGTATAGGCTATACTCCAACCGCAGGTAGTTCAGTTCTCACAATCTTTTAGTAATGTTCTGCCATATTATTTGCTATACCTATTATGTGAATCTCATTATTCTAAATCCTATACAGTCCCTGTAGACTAATTTTCCTTCCAAATAACTATAAGGATGAACCACTTATTTTCTTCCACTACCTTTATGGTCATTAATTGTTTAATTGCTCCTTCGTGGTTTCCATTTTATATGCATTGTACTGTATATTATATATATATATATATATATATATATATATATATATATATATATATATATATATATATATATATATATATATATACATATATGTATATATATATATACAGTATATAATATGTATACATATATGTATATAATATATATATACAAATATATATATATTTATATATATATATATATATATATATATATATATATATATATATGTGTGTATGTATGTATATATACATACATAAACTTTCCTGTAGTTCAGTGTCAGTGTGAACGTTGTGTTATTGATTTGCAGGTGTCCATGTTTGCCTGTATTTGAGTTTGTATTTGCATGTATATGCGTGTTTAAGAGAGAGAGAGAGAGAGAGAGAGAGAGAGAGAGAGAGAGAGAGAGAGAGAGAGAGAGAGAGAGCTGTAAATATCCACGGGTATGATATATAACCTGTCTACTTTGCAAATGCTCGTCTCTCGTACTTTGACTTTCAGGGAATGCCTCAGAGTATTTGCATCAGACTTTCTGTCGTTTATTGTACCTTTGCCTAGATATATATATATATATATATATATATATATATATATATATATATATATATATATATATATATGTGTATGTGTGTGTGTGTGTGTGTGTGTGTATAAAATAAATATATATGAATTTATATATATATATATATGCATAATATGTACGCACACATATACACATATATATCTATGTATTATATATATATATATATATATATATATGTATATATATATATTATATATATATATATTTTAACCTCAGCATTTCGAGTTAAGCAAAACTCAGCATGTAGTTTTATTTTTGTCTAATTTAAAGCGGTGACTTTTCATACCGAGTGTAGCCCAGTGCGCGGCAAAAATTACATTACAAATTCTTGTATTACCATTGACAAAACTTATCCAGAACCGGCCAGTTTTGTTGGTTCCCCAGGCCCGGGAACATATGTGAAATTAAGTGAGAATTGCCTTAGTGATATTTTCATTTTGTCACCTTGTTAAATATGTTTTTAAGATCTCAACGTTCAATGACAAAAAAGGGCTTACTGTTTAAGCGTGTATTAATTTCTTTAATTTTATTCAGTCCATGTTTGGTTTCCATTCCTCTTAAAACTATTTTACAGGAATTTATAGAGAATCGACTGAATTATTTCCTGATTTAATAACATTTGTCACTCCCAAAGTGAAGGAAGTTAATGGGATTGTTCGCTGATACTATCTTTTTTATCAAGACTGTGAATCAGTCTATACTTCTTTTTTCTCTTCAGGTGTGAATCTTCTTTTTCTCTTCAGGGAAGACTGATTCAGATTCTTGATAAAAGATAGTATCACCGTATAATGCCATTAACTTCAATAGAATATATATATATATATATATATATATATATATATATATATATATATATATATATATATATATATATATATATGATATTTTCTGTTAAAACAGAATTCCATCAAATATAATCATTTTGGCTTTCTATTAAATTTGATATATATATATATATATAAATATATATATATATATATTTTATATATATATATATATATATATATTATATTTATATATATATATATATATATATATACACATACATATGTATATATATATATATATATATATATATATATATATATATATATATATATATATATATATATATATATATATATATATATAGAGTAGAGAGGTAGAGAGAGAGAGAAGTACCCAAAGTGGGTAGGTGAGGAAACGTGAAGGGGTCTGTTAGGCCGAAACCGTTCTCCGTTTGGGATGGTCCGGTCCACCACCACCGCCACCACCATCACAACATCGGCGCAGGACAATGAATTGTTGGTGATAATAAAAGCCTCCTTTTATGGCGGGCGCATCAATTTTCCCCACACTTGTTTATAAGTTCCTTTTTGCTATTCCATATTTCATATTTTTATGAGTAACTTATCAACTGGCGGGGCGATATTTCACGACTGGGTGATTTACCCGATCTTTATTACCCCCTTTTTTTTTACCTCTCTTTACTTATTTCCTCTTCCACTTTTTATTATTGTATTGCTGAAAGAGAAGCCTCTTTTAATAGCCGAGTTTCGGACATATATTGGAGAGTCAGCTGACGTTCAGTGGGCCATTTGCCCGTAGGAAGAGTAATTGAGTGCAGTTTTATGCACTCCGCCGTGAAGGCCATTTTGACTGAGAGACTTCCAAAAGGCCGTTTTGTGACTTATGCCTTTCAGTCACCGCGGTAACTGGATTTGCTTTACGGTTTTTTTTTTCGCTTTTTCACCGAGATTTCTCTCTTTGGAAATATGTTGACTCTTGTGGGATTCCTGATCTGGTTTTGGGGGTTTTGTTGTCCTCGCGCTGCTCTTCTTGTCGATTGGTTGACTAGTTGCTGTTGCAGACCGGCGTAGCTGTTGCCAAGGTTATTGTGACAAGTCGTTGCCGAAGATTAATTGTGGTCTTTGATATTTTATAGGAAATCTGGAATTCCGGAGAGAGAGAGAGAGAGAGAGAGATGCCACAGAGGTCTTCCCCCTTGAGTCATGCCAGAGAGAGGATGAGAGGTCTTCCCGAGATGCCAGAGAGAGAGAGAGAGAGAGAGAGAGAGAGAGAGAGAGAGAGCATGATTTTATTCTTGCAACATATATATAATTGCCTCGGTCTATTCCCCGATAGTATTTGTCTTTTGTTATTTAGCTTAACACCTACCGTAAGCCATATTTTTGCTTTGGGCTAAACAACCTCTTCGGTACGTAAAGTTTTTTTTTTTTTTTTTATAAGTCCTGTGACGCCGACAAACATTTCACATGATATGGAACTCGATTTTATTCTTTTATGTATCCTGGTTCCTCCATTAGGGTTCTACACGTACATCTTCTCTCTCTCTCTCTCTCTCTCTCTCTCTCTCTCTCTCTCTCTCTCTCTCTCTCTCTCTCTCTCTCTCTCTCGTAAATTAATGAATAAATAAGGCATTTCGATATCGGCTCCCCCGCTTTCTCCTAAAGTAGACCAATTACAGAACGAAACTTTAATTAGGAACCTTTGTTGGGGTGTTGCAGAGTTAATGAATATCTTGCAGGGATTCCTGTTTATGAATATTCGCAAGGTGGATCATTAAGCGAACACCTACTCAAAGGTAGAAAAATCCGGGGAAATTACTAAGTGTGTGCGTGTGTGTGTTTGTGTGTGTGTGTGTCTTTGTCAGATGCATATGTAAAGGACCTTGGTTATACTCTCCCAGAACTATCCCGCGTAGGGGGTTAGTGCCATCAGTACACCTCATGCGATGCTCTATAGGCATTACTTAAGGGTCTTTCCAGCGAGCCTTCGGCCCCTAGCTGCAACCCCTTTCGTTCCTTTTACTGTACCCCCTTTCATATTCTCTTTCTTCAGTCTTACTTTCCACTCTCTCCTAACAATTGATTCATAGTGCAACTGCGAGGTTTTCCTCCTGTTACACCTTTTAAACTTTTACCGTCAGTTTCCGTTTCAGCGTTGAATGACCTCATTGGTCCCAGTGCTTGGTCTTTAGCCTAAATTCTATATTCAATTCAATCAATTCAATCCCAGAACTATCATTCAAATCATTAAATAGGTGTCTTGTACAGGACGTTTCTCTTAGAGGAGGCAAAAGCAAGATGTTAAGCTCACGCGGCGGTGCACTGTAATCATTACTTCAGTGTTCTTTGCCATCACTTCAATGTTTGGCCCCAGCTGCAACCCCTTTCATTCCTTCTACTGTACCTCCGTTCGTATTATCTTTCTTCCATCTTACTTCCCCCCCCCCTCTCCTAACAGTTGTTTCATAGTGCAGCTGCGAGGTCTTCCTCCTGTCACGTCTTTAAAACCATCTTTACCCTCAATTTCCGTTTCAGCGCTAAATGACCTCATAGGTCCCAGCGCTTGGCTTTAGCCTAAATTTTATATTCAGTTCCCAATGCATTGGGATTCAACATCCATTAAGCAAGAGTGTTCAGATTCAGTGCTTGTAAGATGGTTCAGTTTGCTGAGATGAACCTTTTATTTTTTATCGTTATTGATGTGTTGTCCTTCTTATTCTAATTGTAGAGCTTGGCTTGAAGCCATAACCCCCTCCCCGTATGATTTTCTTCCATCGTATTATTATTATTATTATTATTATTATTATTATTATTATTCAGAAAATGAATCCTGTTCGTATGGAACAAGCCCACAGGGGCCATTGACTTGATTAAATAAATAAAGATGTAAGTAAATTGACGTAGGGTGCCTGAAACCGACATTGTATTACCGGTTTAAAGATTTTCATAGAAGAAAAGCCTTTCATTGGGCCGAGATAATTTTTTCTTTTAATCATGTCCTTATTCCTCCCACCCCATAGTAAGATTTATTTTTATGGAGTCAAGGATCTCTTTTATGATGAAAAGTTCTTGTTTGGTATTGATTTGAAATTTTGTTGCATATAAATGCTGTACAAGAATAAATAAAATCCCGTTGCATCTAGGAAATTTATTAAACACGTTAAAATTCGCTGTTGTTTCAAGACCAACTGGCTCCCTCTTCAGGTGATTTCAGAGTTTCAAATGTTAAGAATGAAAAAAATATAAAATAGCCACCTTCTGTCATTACCGAACTGCCACTAATAACAACAGTTGTTAAATATTCAAGTACGTGACTATATTGTTAAGATTATCAAACTTATAGTTACTCTCATTTAGGTTAAAATTAGGCACTGCCCTAATGAGGGCAGCCTCAACTATCTTCCTTTTCTAATTAACGTAGGTTTTTAGTTTTCTGCAAAAGAAAACCATTGTGCCGGTTTTGTCTGTCCGTCAGCACTTTTTTCTGTCCGCCCTCAGATCTTAAAAACTACTGAGGCTAGAGGGCTGCAAATTAGTATATTGATCATCCACCCTCCCATCATCAAACATACCAAATTGCAGCCCTCTAGCCTCAGCAGTTTTTATTTTATTTAAGGTTAAAGTTATCCGTAATCGTGCTTCTGGCAACGATACAGGACAGGCCACCAGCTTGCCGTGGTTAAAGTTTCATGGGCCGTGGCTCATACAGCATTATACCGAGGCCACCGAAAGATGGATCTGTTTTTGGTAGCCTTGATTATACGCTGTAGCGGCTGTACAGAAAACTCGATTGCGCCGAAGAAATTCCGGCGCATTTATTACTTGTTACACGTTATCAGTACTTCATCACAAAAATTAAAAAAAGAAAATCTCTCGTATTTTCAGGTCAGCTGTTGTTATTTACTCTGATTAAATATAAGAAAACGCTGAAGTAAGAATTAGGAAAAATCAAAACGAAATGTGTAGTTTTCCTGTTGTTGACTGGATAAAAAAGATTGTGCCCTTTCCCAGTTTTCTTGTTGGTAAACTGTGGCTTCAGATGGCTCCCATATAAGTTAGCTTTTGTTATTTATGCTGAATAGGTTAAAGAAAACACCGAGGCAAGAATTTCAAAAAATAACCAAACCTAAATATGTCAGTTTCCTTTTTTTGACTTGAAAAAAAAAAAACTCCCCCTTCCTGTTTTCGTGTTGGTAAACCGTGGCTTCATACGCCTTTCATATAAGAGAGCGTTGATGACGTAAGAAGTTGAGCAAAAATTATAACGACAATAATAAAAAGTGAAAAAGTCGCCCGGACGCTATAACTAGTGTCACCCAAGGCCCTTGGTGTCATCCGTATGACAGAACTTATAGCCTCGTACTTGATCCCATATGGTGGGTGCTAAGGCCCTTGTGATGACAGAGGAGGCTCCGAAAGGAGGAGGAGGAGGAGGAGGAAAAGAAGAAGAAGAAGAAGGACGGGGAGGAGGAGAAGAACTAGGGGGAGGAGGAGGAAGAGGCTCCGAGAGGAAGAGGAGGAGAAGAAGAAGAAAAAGAAGAACGAGGAGGAGAAGAACGAGGGGGAAGAGGAGGAGGAGTAGGAGGAACTTGAGTAACGCCAGGAAGGGGAAGACGCGAGAGGAGAGTCTTAAGATGACACTGTATCGGGTTACGCTTCGTGACGCCGATATCATTTTTACAAATATTTGTCTTCATTAGCTTTTTTTTGTTTGCTGTGTATAGGAGGGTCTCGCTTCGTGGGAAAAGAAACCGTTGTTCTCTCTCTCTCTCTCTCTCTCTCTCTCTCTCTCTCTTACGGGCTACTCTATAAGCAAGAGCCCGTGCTGGCATAACGCCAGCTTAGTCAGAAACAGCTTGAATTTTCACGGTTGCTCTCTCTCTCTCTCTCTCTCTCGCGGGTTCCTCTACAAGCAAAAGCCCGTGCTGGCATAAGGCCAGCTTAGTCACAAACAACTTGAATATCTCTCTCTCTCTCTCTCTCTCTCTCTCTCTCTCTCTCTCTCTCTCTCTCTCTCTCTCTAACATTGACGTAATGGGTTCTTTACGACGAAATTAATATACAGGATTAGATTATTTATTGTTTTCCATTAGATTATTTACTGCTGTTTCATTTGGTAAAGAAAGTAGATGCTTCTTTTTCTTAATAATCTACTTTACACGAAAGAACTCATTCAAATGGCTCTGTATCGTAGAAATTCATCTAAGTCGCCTTTTCGTTATACAGAAGTTCCATCTCTCATGTAATATTTTTTTAATATTTTTTCGCGGATTTCCAGACATTTTTTTATACTAGTTTTTATCTTATCTCTTATCAGCTCAAGTCTGGTATTAGCTTTCAAGCATGAGTCGTAAGAAGCATTACTTCTTAAGCCGCTAATACTGAAAGGATGCTTGTATGTCTCTGGCTGCAAAACGATTGCGACTTCTTGCTAGGTCGTCATCTCCTCTGTTTATCGTTCTTCTCCTTTGCGTGCAGTGGAGATTATTGCATTTTTGTCTTATATATATATATATATATATATATATATATATATATATATATATATATATATATATATATATATTATTTATTATATATATGTGTGTATAATTTTAATGTTATATATATACATGTATATATATATATATATATATATATATATATATATATATATATATATATATATGTATATATATATATGTGTGTGTGTGTGTGTGTGTGTGTGTATTTTCACATGACCATCTCAGTAATTACTTATTTGTTTGTGTGTACATGAAATGCCCCTGTAGACATTTCTTCCCCCACTCTCTCTCTCTCTCTCTCTCTCTCTCTCTCTCTCTCTCTCTCTCTCTCTCTCTCTCTCTCTCTCTCTCACTTGATTATCTAGAGTCGAGCGCTCTTCCATGAATATTCATCGGCCCCTGGATATTACATGAATATTCGAAATTGGACTTTGGTGGTCAAAATTCGGGACCCTTGGTTTTGTCGTATTTTTGTAGCTGCAGCGGTTTTCCGTAAATAATCAGACTTCGTAGAATTTTCAGAGCTGTTTCAAGGTTCAGAATACGTAGTCCGAACTCATGATTATTTCAAGGTTCTATGATTTTTCTTTTTCATTAATTCATTTGTTTTCCGGCTGGCAAATTTTCACGAGATAGAATGATAATATTTTGTAAATGAAATAATGAAGAGGAAAAAGAAGATAGGGAGTACTTGAAATGACAGTTTGTGAAAAAGAAAATATTAAAGAGGGAAAAGAAGATAGTGATTACTTGAAATGACAATTTGTGAACAAGAAAATATTAGAGGAAAAAGAAGATAGGGATTACTTGAAATGACAGTTTGTGAAAAAAAAGAAAATATCAAAGAGGGAAAAGAAGATAGGGATTACTTGAAATGACAATTTGTGAAAAGTGAAATATTAAAGAGGAAAAAGAAGATAGGGACTACTTGAAATGACAATTTATGAAAAAGAAAATATTGAAGAGGAAAAAGATGGGGATCACTTGAAAGGACAATTTGGGAAAAGGAAAATATTAAAGAGGGAAAAGAAGATAGTGACTACTTGGAATAACAATTTGTGAATAAAGAAAATTTTAAAGAGGGAAAACAAGGTAGGGATTACTTGAGAAGACAATTTGTGAAAATTGAAATATTAAAGAGGGAAAAGAAGGTAGGGATTACTTGAAATAGCAGTTGGCGAAAAATTAAATATTAAAGAGGAAAAAGAAGATAGTTATTACTTGAAATGACAGTTTGTGAATAAAAAAATATTAAAGAGGAAAAAGAAGATAGGGATTACTTGAAATGACAATTTGTGAAAAAAAAAATATTAAAGAGGGGAAAAGAAAATAGGGATTACTTGAAATGACAATTTGTGAAAAAGAAAATATTAAAGAGGGAAAAGAAGATAGGGATTACTTGAAATGACAATTTGTGAAAAAGAAAATATTAAAGAGGGAAAAGAAGATAGGGATTACTTGAATGACAATTCATGAAAAAGAAAATATTAAAGAGGAAAAAGAAGATAGGGATTACATGAAATGACAATTTGGGAAAAGGAAAATATTAAAGAGGGAAAAGAAGATGGGGACTACTTGGAATGACAATTCGTGAAAAAAGAAAATATTAAAGGGGGAAAAGAAGATAGGTATAAAGTAAATTTGGGATAGAATGAAAGATGAAAACTTGTTTTCCGAAGACACTGAAATATATCTTCTGATTAAAAGGTAGATTGGTGATACGATTAGTGTGCTCTCAAGTAACAGGAACAAAAGCCTGATTATGGTAATCTCCATTAACAGATCAACTAATGATATTACAACCTGGAAACTACTTCCTGGTGCAGTTTGGGTGAACCAGCAAATTTTTAATATTTTTAAATTGTCTCATAGGAAATGCCGACTCTCTCTCTCTCTATCTCTCTCTCTCTCTCTCTCTCTCTCTCTCTCTCTCTCTCTCTCTCTCTCTCTCTGCCACATCTCAGTGGCAATATGCTTCTGGGAAAATGAGAGCATGCCGAATTTCCTTAAAGGTGTCAAACTATTTTTCAATGTTGGATCTTGGTTTGGAAGTACTATATTGAGACATTCCAAGTTGGTGAAGAATTACTTGTTTGAGTTTATCCATTGTGAAAGAAATGGGTGGTAAAATTTGAATGATGAATAAAATGTGATTGATGAATAAAATGTGAATGATGAATAAAATGTACTTGAATAAAATGTGAATGGCTAATAAAATGTGAATGATGAATGAATGAAATAGGAATGATAATAAAATATGATTGATGAATGAGAAGGAAATGATGAATAAAACGTGAATGATGAACGCCATGTCGCAAAATTTCCTTTAATGTTTTCCTGATGGTCTCTCTCTCTCTCTCTCTCTCTCTCTCTCTCTCTCTCTCTCTCTCTCTCTCTCTCTCTCTGATTACTAAACCTGGGGACTTTTATTTACAACAGTCGTAGTACACAGTTACCAGAATTCTAATTTTTACAAGTTTGAAATAATGGGTTAATTTTGTACATGTGTTATATCACGGTTAATAACACATGCTTGTTTATTCATGATTATCAAGAATATTAGTGTCCCTAGATTTCCCAGTAACTGAGTGCGGTTACCCCAAACTTATTTCTCTTCACCTAATGGAGAGGTAAATTAAAGGAAACAATAGTCGCATTTGAAAGGCCGCCCGTGCTGTCATTAATATCTTTTATTATTTTTGGATGGCGGTAATAGCATCATCAGAGAGGGGGGAAGGAATTTTATGCTGTTATACGAATTCGTAATCGCTCGTGCCTTGTGCGTATGTTCGCATTTCTGTGCGTTTTAAGCTTGCGTTTCAGGGAGTACGGAATTGTATTTTTTTTTTCGCAAGGTGCTTGCTTAATAAGGGTTGTGATTGTGGCTACTGAACTGTTTTGTCTTATACGTTAAGTGTGATTGTTATAAATAACCAATTGCAAACCTAGGTGGAAAATCAGCCTTCTGATGAAATATTCTTCCAACGGCCCCAGTAGGGAAAAGCATCCCAGTACGGGGAAAAAAACACAAATGTGAAGACTAACATCGAAGAAATATAAAAGAGAAACAAAATTTAAACAAGCAAGCTATGAAATGTGACACATAAGCGTTCCGAGCAAAAAAAAAAAAAAAAAAAAAAAAAGAAAGACAAAAAAAATTTCATGTGTAAAACAATTACTTTTACGGCATACTTTTCATTCAGCCACAGAACTTTTCTGTGACTCGTGCCTGTCAAGTTTGCTCATGTTTTAAAGCATTTTCCGATATTCTTTTCATTCAGCCACTGAACTTTCTGTCACTCGTAGCTGTTTCTCGGTGTGAAGTTACTACATCTTTGAAGGCGTACAGAGTAGCATTTCTCTCCAAAAACGAGTTTTAGGCAAGGCATTTGTCAATACTTGATGCGGGACTGCGGATAACGATGGCCCTGTGTGGTGACAGAATTCTGGAGTGGATTTCGATTCCACCTGAAGGTTTAATAAAGATTCACTATTCATTCCCCGAGATGCTCTGATTCATGTTCTGCTGCACATTTAATACGGGGTCGATGTTCCTCCATGCTACACCTTGTGTGTGTGTGTGTGTGTGCGTATGAATGTTACTCGTATGTATGTTGAGACACTGTGCAGTCATATTTTATACACCTGCAAAAGGATTTACCTTTAACTTATTTCTGTTATGGAAGGTATTTAGAATCCGTTACTGGAGTTGAAGGTTTGTTTATGATCTTGTTTCCTAGAGAATTTTTTATTTATTATTTTTCGCCCCCTCCTTCCCTGCCCTCCCCACCTCCACCTTCAGGTTTCATTCGCCAAATAAACCTTGGGATTACATCAATTGCTTGTATATTATTTTTTATCTTCCTTCTGCCCCCTTCCCCTCTCCTCCCCCACACCTCCCGCCTTCCAAGGTTTCATCGTGAAACCGATGCCTCGTGATTACATCAAATACTTGTACAAGTCTTTATTCCCCACCACCCCTCCCCCACACCCCCATCTCCCAAGTTTCATCGCCAAGACGACGATTCGTGATTACTTCAATTGCTTATATAAGTCTTCATGCCTCTTAATTAATCTTCCACATAGTTAGAAAAATCTTCTGAAAACAAGAAAATACTTCAGCCCTTCAGAGGAAATTTACTTGATGGGCATCTTTGTTTTCTTTTTTTTATATATATATAAATTTTCTAGGTGTTCGATTCCCTGCCAGATGGCTGGGACACTTAGCTGATGCTTAGGTATGAATGTCTTTTGTGACTCTCGTTGGATTCTGAGTTATTATCACGATCATGATAATATCACGCTGCAAATACTGCTGAGTATTATTATTATTATTATTATTATTATTATTATTATTATTATTATTATTATTATTATTGCTGTTGTTTTATGTACATATAGTCTTGTAGAGCAAGGGTAAAATACCATTCTCTTGATAATTTACCTTCTGCTGAAAAGAACACCTATTAAAAAAACAAAGCACTAATGAGACACCATTTAATAAGGATCAAGAAGTCTCAGACTTGATTTTATTTTACACTTTTACCATCCATAATCTCGACTGTTTCCAGAAGATAAGATACGGAATGAGTGATAATCGACCTTCAAGTCAAATTATAAAAGATTACGACGGAAGGATTTATAATATAAGTCGTTTCTACCAAAAAAAACCTCGCCGTGGCGATCTTCGCTCGTAATTACAATGAAGGTGATGAAAGAAGAGAGAGAGAGAGAGAGAGAGAGAGAGAGAGAGAACTTTACTCACATTAATATTTGTGTATATATATATATATATATATATATATATATATATATATATATATATATATATATATATATATTTATGTATATATATATACATACATGTATATACATTATACACCCTCATATACATACATACATACATACATACATACATACACATACATACATATATATATATACATATATATATAATTTTCTCTTGACAGGAGTAAAGGGGAAAAGGTAAAGAAAGAGAGAGAGAGAGAGAGAGAGAGAGAGAGAGAGAGAGAGAGAGAGCAACGTGTACTCATTTTTGGAGCCAAGAGTCTAAAGTCTTTAGAGTTTTAAAAGTTAGAGAAGTGTCTTTATAAGACGTGACGAGCAGATGTAAGACGTTTTAATTCTCCTTGGGGCTTAATGCTCGGGTTCCTTTATTTTTCATTTTTGGTCTCTTAAGTTTTTCTGCGCGTGGCCTCTGTAGGAACTGACTCCGCAGTACGTAAAGTCCTACAGTTAGTTGTATGAAGAAGAGGCAGGCAGATTTGTGGGTCTTATGTTCCTTCCTTTTGATGGGCATTATTATTATTATTATTATTATTATTATTATTATTATTATTATTATTCAGATGAACCCTATTCGTATGGAACAGACCCGCAGGAGCCATTGACTTGAATTCAAGCTTCCAAAGGATATGGTGTTCATTAGAAAGAAGTAAGAGGAGGTAAAGGGAAATACAGAAAGAAGGCATCTCACTAATTAAAAAAGAAAAATATTTTAACAAATTAATAAACAGGTATAAATATAAGCAAATTACTAAAATTCAAGGATAATTGTATTTGGGTAGTAATGCATTGCATCTTTGCGTGAACTCTTGCAGTTCGATTTGCACGACATCCTCAGGGAGACTACCGCAGATAGGGCGTTAGGGTTAAATGGTCTAGTTTTATAGAACTTAATGATTAATTTGTAGATCGTAATGATTGAGTAGTCGAGTTTAATTGAACATAATGTTCAAGTGGTAGAGTCTGATAGAATATAATGACTGGGTGACGTATTTTAATACTGCTGGTTGATCAGTAGCTTGAAATTGAAACATCTATATGACTTGAGTTGCATAGTTTGAAAGAACATCATAAATAAGTAAAAGATTGTGATAGAGAATAATGATCTGGGTAGCTTATTAAACTGTTCATTTATGTCGAACGATGACAAAATGAGGAAGAGATAAATCTTATGATCTCGTGCTGGTCATAGATTATATTTCACTGTATATTAATTCTTGTGAGACTAATTAGGGTACAGATTAAGATTGAGCAAGTAAGATAATACCTGCTGAAAATGTCTTGAAGTCGTGAGGAAAAAAATGTCAAACATACGAAAACTGGTTTCAGTGAATGGTGCTGTCTTTGAATAAAAATCTCATTACCAAAAAGCTAATTTAAGAACCTTGGCTCGTTAATGGAAGAAGATGGAATGTTGAAGTGCAGAATAGAGTTCAGATTTGACGAAAACGTCTGCAGAAAATAACTTAGAATCGTGATGCAAAATTAAATGAAGATGAAGAGTGGACGGCTTGGAAGGGACGCCAATAATTCCGGGTAATTTGTCAACAATAATGAAGTATGCTGGTGAACCAGATGGCTATGAAGTGTGATGTATGGCATACTGGCAATGGATCGAATTAATGAGAGAAGCAACGGGTAACCAAAATGGTTGACAAAGCTTTTCAGAGAATGTTTGAAGGTATAGAAAACAATGTTGAAGGCAGTCTAAGGTCGGCTGGCCGTGGGTGATGAGAATGTAGTAAACGATTAGTATAGGTAACCGGTGGGGAATAAGGTAAAATTGCAAATGTATTTAGATTTAGGTACGTGGAGTGAGAGCTTCCCTTGAAGGGTGATAATATAGTATTCAAGACGGCTTACCGAAGTGAGGACCGTTCATATTAAAAACTAGACATCTTTGGGTGTATCAGTTGCTCTGTTGAAATTGAACTTAAGTTTTTCCTAATCCACACGAGTCAACACCTTACGTCACGGCTGTGTCTAATCCGGATTGGAGATAAGTTGTGACACTGTAAGTAATCATCCCTTGATTAGATAGAGTTCTGAGCGTTACTGTAACGGTGCGGTCATGCCGTATTACTATTGACGATAATATTTTTGTAAATTTTTCCTTATTATTGGGAATACTCTCTTATAAATAATCTTTTATAGATCTTTCGTTCTTATGTTGATGAATATCTTTTGTGAGGTTATGGCTAAGTCTGTTTTTTATCGTGTAGAAAACAGGGTGAAATGTAGTTAAATGACATTCTTTTGTGGAGGAGATAATATGCAGGTAAAGATAAACGAGAATGGTGATTTGGGGACTTTGAAATAAAGAGGAGAATATATATACCGTATATTATATATATATATATATATATATATATAATATATATATATATATATATATATATATATATATATATATATATATATATATATATATATATATAATGATAAAAGTGTATATATATGTGTTTGTGTGTGTATATATATATATATATATATATATATATATATATATATATATATATATATATATATATATATATATATATATGATGTATATTATATATATATATATATAATATATATATATATATATATATATTATATATATATATATAATATATATATATATATATATATATATATATATATATATATATATATATATATATATATATATAGAGAGATAAGAGAGAGAGAGAGAGAGAGAGAGAGAGAGAGAGTAGTAGGTGTCCAGGATTGTTATGCTAAGCACCTTCCCTCAACTTTTTATTACCACCAACCCCAAAGTTTGTTAGTGTGTAATTAGTGTGCGCCTTGTCCGCCAGAAATGGAAGTCAGAGAGTGAAACTTCGCGAGGACTCTCTCTCTGCCTTCTGATATTGTGCGTCGAGGAGGTACGAGTTTCTTTGATTACCTTCCTTGCCCTGATACAAATACGGAGAGAGAGAGAGAGAGAGAATGAATCAGCCATTGGCTGCTTGCAGTTCTTTGGAAGTTTTTCTTCAATGACTGTTCCTTGTATCATTGCAACAACTTTGTGGCCTTTCTTGCTTGGAAATGAAAGAATGCTAGGTATCTCTTGACTAAACAGTTATCAGAAAACCTTACCAAATCGAAATTAATTATAAAATTACAATTTCTTTGCACTGTAGGCATTACTTAAGGTTCTTTTCAGTATCCCTTCGGCCCCTAGGAGCAACCCCTTTCATTCCTTTTACTATACCTTCATTCATATTCTCTTTCTTCCATCTCGCTCTCTACCCTCTCCTACAGTTGTTTCATAGTGCAACTGTGAAGTTTTCCCCATGTTACGCCTTGAAAACCTTCCTACTGTCAATTTCCCTTGAAGCGCAGAATGACCTCATAGGCCCCAGGGCTTAGCCTTCGGCCTAACCTCTATATTCCATTCAAGTACTTTGTAAGGCTGTGTTTGTTTTCAGCAGCCATTCTCTTCTTGTTTTGCTCACATTCAAAGGGACTGTGTATGAGGAGAATTTAACCGCTTATTTTTGTCGAGTTTTTGAGTTAGTGTACAAAAAATTAAATTATGACTAGTCTATTTTTTATCGTGTACAAAACAGGGTGAAGTGTAGCTAAATTAAATTCTTTTGTGGAGGAGATAATGTGCAGATAGAGATAAACGAGAATGGGGACTTTGGAAGTAAAGAGGAGAATAGATTTTTATATATGTATATAATATATATATACTGTACTGTATGTATATATATATATATATATATATATATATATATATATATATATATATATATATATATATATATATATATATATAGAGAGAGAGAGAGAGAGAGAGAGAGAGAGAGAGAGATATGTAAACATCCGAAATTCTTTTCACATCATACCGAGAAAAATAATGTACCCACCTCTCTAGTGCTTTGCTTCTGAGATGAACCTTACAACAAACAGCGTATTCAGTTTTTCTCTTTTGCATGCAGGTTCGAACCCTAACTAATTTTGTCATTGTGTAGTCAGTACTCATTGTTTTGGACTCTCACTTAATAGTAAGAAAAAGTTATGTCTATTTGTGGCCTCAGGTTGTATGGTGGTTTTTTGTTTTTGTTTTTTTCCTTGTTGCCGTCTAGGTCTAGCCCTTCTCTCTCTCTCTCTCTCTCTCTCTCTCTCTCTCTCTCTCTCTCTCTCTCTCTCTCTCTCTCTCTTACTGTGTGTTTGTGTCACGCGTTGTGCGATGACTTTTGTTTTTTCCATGTTATCGTCTAGTTTCTCTCTCTCTCTCTCTCTCTCTCTCTCTCTCTCTCTCTCTCTCTGTGTGTGTGTGTCACACGTTGTGATGATTTAATTTGTATTGTTTTTTCCATGTTTCCGTATAGTTCTAGTCTCTCTCTCTCTCTCTCTCTCTCTCTCTCTCTCTCTCTCTCTCTCTCTCTCTCTCTCTCTCTCTTTCTTACTGTATGTGTGTGTGTGTGTGTCACGCGTTGCGTGATGATTTAAAAAAAAAATTTTCCATGTTACCTTACAATTCTAGCCTCTCTCTCTCCCTCTATCTCTCTCTCTCTCTATGTGCGTGGGACGCCATAATCCCCATAATTGCAATTACCATCATTATATACTCATGAACTGCGGCATTGGATGGTGATATCTTCATTAATTTCAGTAATAATAACTATCTATATTCATTTTAATTGGAAACGCCAGAAGAGTTCTTTTCTGGAATGGAAAAAAATTTTGCTTTTTAATTCGTCATTGTTTCCATGGTCGCATTTTGTATCATGGTACTCTGTAAATATTAGGCAATAATATTTACAGAGTACCATGTCTACTCTTGGGTCTGCCTAAATTTCTCCTGTTTGCCCTATGTCTGTTCCGTATAATCGATGATATTGGTGTGATTGTGTTACGTACCGTAAGTGTAGATTTTAATCACGACATTACTTTGTGATTTTCTGTCTTGATACCGCCTTGCCCTATAATTTTCTATTACAAAGCAACTGTCATAATTTCCGGAAATATGATTCGTTACATACTGGTCTTTATTGTTATAGAAGTATGTAATGTCGGGGTTGAGAGAGAGAGAGAGAGAGAGAGAGAGAGAGAGAGAGAGAGAGAGAGAGAGAGGGTGGGGGAACTCTTGAGCCTTTCAGGTGGCGCGAGTTAGAAACTGAAATCGTTTCATGACTGAACGATGTCAAAGAAAAAAATTTTTAAATCTTGTGCTCTGCTATGCTCATTGCGATCACTTGCTTAAATTGTAAATTTCGAATTTCTTATGACCAGTGACTGGCGTTCACAAGCAAAAGAAAGAACAAGATGCTCACATTATGGGATAAAAATTCAGGTGTACTTGTGGACCTTAGAAAAATTAAAAGGTGATTGACTTAGTATGATAGACAGATCTGAGGTTTAGTAAGGAAAGTTTTTGAAACATTTTGAAAAGCAAAAGTGGACCAGAAATTAATTTGTGACGAATATTTATTATCAACATACGACGAGTTCTGTTCTACAGTTTATTATGGGAGAAAATTGTGGACGTTCTTCTTCTTCTTCTTCTTCTTCTTCTTCTTCTTCTTCTTCTTCTTCTTCTTCTTCTTCTTCTTCTTATTATTATTATTATTATTATTATTATTACTATTATTATTATTATTATTATTATTATTATTGGTGACATACCCTAAGATAAATAACACCTTTTAAGTTATTACCTATCGCTTGATATTTTTGTCAGTCCTAAACATCTATGCATGTGTATATAATATTATTTATTCCCCGGCGGAAACCAGCCTAAGTCAACAATAGCTCATTCCCCCACCTGCCCCCTTCTACCTTCTACTGATATTATTGTGGCATTCCATAGGTCTGTGGCATTTAGGCCTCTTCGCGTCCTGGTGGGGAAGAGTTTGTCATTGAAGTGAACTTCCTTCCCCTTTTCCCCTTCGTAGAGGGATACGTTAATAATAATAACGTCTCCTTATTTATTGGGTCTTCCAGGAACACGGGGAAAATTTTTTGGGAGACGAGGAGCGGAAGAGTCCCGCAGTGTTTCCCGTTTCTTGATTTTTCCAGCGCTTAGGGCAAATGTTTTCGTTGGCATTTTTTAGGGGATAAATTCTTTAAAAAATAACATAAAAAAAATAAGACTGTGGGGGCCGGGAATGGGGCTGTGGGGGTGGCATTTTTTTTGTTAAAAAAACAAACAGAACAAAATGAGACGGTGGGGCTAGAAAGGGGGGATGGGGTGGTATTTTTTTTTATATAAATCCGTTAAGAATAAAAGCATACAAACAAAATGAGACGGTGGGGGCCTGGGGAGTGGTGGTGGCGTTTTTTTTTTTTTGTAAATTCATTTAAAATAAAAGCGTAAAAATAAAGTGAGGTTGTGGAGGCCGGGGATGGGAGGGTGTGGGAGTGGAATTTTTTTTTATCAATTAAAAAAAAAGCATAAAAACAAAATTAGACGGTAACGCTGGGAAGGGAGGCTTGGGGTGACTTTTTTTTTTTTTTAGAAATTCTTTAAAAAAAACAAAAGCATTAAACAAAATCAGACGGGGAAGCTGGGGGTAAGGGCTGGAATTCGTTTGGGATAAGTTCTTCAAAAAAATAAAAACATGAAACAAAATGAGACTGTGTGGGGCGGCTGTGGGGTTGGCTTTTTTTTTTATAAATTCTTAAAAAAAAAAAAAAAAAAAAAAAAAAATGAGACTGTGGCGGCCGGGATGGAAGGTTGTAGGGGTTGGCATTGTTTTTGGATCAATTCTTTAGGAAATAAAAACATAAAAACAAAATGAGACTGGGGCTGGGAAGGGGGGCTGGGGTTGGGTGGTGGGTGGAATTTTTTTTTATAAATTCTTTAAAAAAATAAAAGCATGAAAAACAAAATGAGATGGTGGGGACCCGGGGATAGGGATGGGGGTGGGGGTGGCATTATTTTGATTAATTCTTTTAAAAACAAAAACATAAAACAAAATGAGACTGGAGGGGCCGGGGAAGAGGGTGGGGGTGGGGTGGCTTTTTTAATCAGTTCTTAAAAAAAAAATTAAAACTAAAAAGAAAATGGGGCTGGGGCTTTGGGGTGGCCTTTTCTTATAAATTCTTTAAAAAATAATAAAAACATAAAACATAAAGAGACTGGAGACCGGAGGGTATGGATTGGGTGTGAGGGGCGAGGGAGGGCGGGGCCGGTTTGGGGGGGAAACGAAATAGAAACTTGGGACCCCTCGGGGTGAATACTATTCCTTTAGTCTCCAGGGCCTGTGGGTTAATTAACAGGATGGATTATCTCCTTCGGGTTCTTATGGTATATATTGGCTGGGTTCTTTGCTCGAGGGAGGGAGAATCCTCTCCAGGGGCTCCTCTAAAGATGCAACCCCCAAAGGGCTCGTCCCCTTGCGTCGCGTGGATTCCTGCGGCGCTCTCGCGTTTTGTTATTGTGTAGGTTATATTTTCGTCCTGTTTTCTTTTCGTTTCCTTTTGGTTGTTTAATTGCCAAGTTCAGCGTCTTTTTTCAGGGCGTTTTCACGTTCTCTCCCACAGGATACTTTTTAAGAAATGTATATCTGTAACAAGTATGTTAATTGTGGTATAATTGTTTAAATGATTTTTTCTGAGTGGAATATGAAGGATATGCTCATAACTAAATAACTGAATAACACAATAAGCTGTGTCTTACAGAGTTGTGGACATTTTGATGACAAGAGGATAATGAAAGGTAGCCATTTAGACAGAGGCCTCTGGTGTTTGACAAAGTCACAATTACTCGCATGGTTACTAAACCCTAAAGGAATCTCAGGATGCTGTCATTTCTTAAGTGTGTTACACACTCCGTCCTCGTGATATCACAAGAACATAAGAACATATGAGAACACATATGTAAAATATTTTGTGATATAGTGCGAGTGAGAGATTGGCGAGAGGATTCACGTGGAGACGCTGCCTGAAAAAGCAGCTCCATTTTGCACTTTTATAATAAATCAAGAAAATGGAGAAGATTGAGCCTCATATCATATACCACCTATAACATATATATATATATATATATATATATATATATATATATATATATATATATATATATATATATATATATATATATATATATATATATACATATACACACACACATATATTAACTTTCTCACACACAATTGTTCTGTGCATTAGTAGAATTACTAAAGGACCTCATTCAAACTGGATGGTAGCTAATGGAGTATTTATTCAGAAAAAAAGTGACAAGCTTTCTTGGACAAACAGTGCACTGTTTGTCCAAGAAAGCTTGTAACTTTTTTTCTGAATAAATACTCCATTAGATACCATCCAGTTTGAATGAGACCCTTTTAGTAATATATACATATATATATATGTGTGTGTGTGTGTGTGTTTATGTAGTTTTATCAATTCAGCTTCAAGTTGGTATATGGCTAGGCAGTGAATGGAACGCCTTGCGAGACAAACAACTTCAGGCAAACTTGAGTGAATTCAATACGGGCATTAATTGCCAGGAATCAAGTCTTGATTTTCATCGAGATGGAAGTTTAGATCAGCATGTGCCGCTAAGTTTATCAAAGACCGTGTGAATTTCATTAAGGAAAATAAAAAAAATGAAAAAAAAATGGAGGAGAGGTAGGAAGGCGTTCTTCAGAGTAAGGGAGAAAATAAGATGAGAAATTGAATAAGTACTGTATAAAGGAAATGGAAGGTTGCAGGTGTATACTCCTGTTGTGAAAGGAGTGAAGTAGTGTGGAATCCTCCAATAGTTTAGGGTAGGAAAGATGGATAGTGGGGAGGGAGTGAGGTTCGATGGTGGAGGGTAAGGCAGGGTCTCTCTCTCTCCTCTCTCTCTCTCTCTCTCTCTCTCTCTCTCTCTCTCTCTCTCCTCCCCCTCAGATTTGCCAGAGGATTCCACAAGATTTGACGAGTATTAGCGAGACTACCAAAGGCATTGGGCTATGGGAAGCTCCAAGATCAGAGGCAGCCTTTCCCCTACAACCCCCTCCCCCTCCCCTTCCCCCTCCCCTCCCCTCCCCACCCCCTCCCCCTTTCCCATCCCCACCCCTGTTGCTTATGAGGACGCTAATAACCTTTGCCTATGTGAAAGGAGGAAGAAAATGATGTGATGGGAGGATATCAGACGAGGAATGCGATTACATTTGCCTAGGTGGAGAGAGAAGGATGTGTGAGGAATGATTTAGAGACGTGTGAAGAGATTAGGTGGTGAATTTGTTTCTTAATTAGACATATGCTAATTTGGTTACTTAGAGATTTTTATGTAGTGCCTGGTGGCTAGTATCGAGTTTTAAATACAATTTTCCAATTTTTTTCTCTTTTTTGTGTTTTCATTTGCGGGTATTGCTGGAATTTGTGTCAATGGAATGTTTACTCTTTTCGTGTAGATTGCTACTGATGTTGAAGTTGTGGTATTGCAATGATTTTCCTTTTTTATGCTTGTTAGTTTTTCTTTGCATGTTATTGATTGGTCATTCTGTTTTAGCTTTTAGTTTTATAAAAAAATAATTAGGCATCCTGTACTGCGAAAGCTTCCTCTTGGAGTAAATGTATAAATGACCTCCTATGTTTGCTCGGTAGTTTGAATTAGGATTATAAAAATAGTGATTATATTATTCATCATTGTGTAGAAGTTCCGGTTTAATAATATATTAGTTCCTCCAAATAGAAAACATGAATGTGGTTGCCATTTTGTCCAAACCAGATTGCTGTTGACTAAATATTTCCACAGATGATTTATAGCTATATAGTCATACTTCCGAAAATGTGTTGGTTTGAATAAAGCAAATGTTCAGACCCATTTATATATATATATATATATATATATATATATATATATATATATATATATATATATATATATATATATATATATATATATATATATTATTCATTTAAACGCTTTTGAAGGGGTGTGCGAACTCTTTTTGGTGTTTCTTTTAAGAAGGCGCACGTGATGAGGAGAGACAGACAGACAGACAGACGTGGGCGGCCAATGCTCCTTCAAAATTAATACCACCATATCATAATTAAAAACGGGAGGGGCCTCGACGAGGTAATCCTCAACCCCCTATAGAGATAGTGGACCCATTCATCAGATATTCATCAGAATCAGTCGCTCTCTCTCTCTCTCTCTCTCTCTCTCTCTCTCTCTCTCTCTCTCTCTCTCTCTCTCTCTCTCTAGGACTGTCTTTATCTTTGTGGACTTCTTTCCTATTTTAATCCTCTATGGCACTTATATTCTAGCCTGCGGATAGGCTATAAGTATTCAGTACCTCTAGATTAATATTTAGAACTTTTGAACTTGAGAAACCACGAATCATTGTCCATGCTGTCTCCAATAATTTATTCCTGTGATCAGGAATATTTGAGGCTTGCAATAAATGAGAATCTATCTGTTTATTTTTTCATCTCGAGGCGTCGACAGCTGCTCGACTGATCGCCTGTTTGTTCAAAGATGGAGGTAGGAATAGATGTCTGGATTGTTTACGTGATTCATTCCGTAGTGTCAGAAACTAATGGAAAATTTGAAAACCAGCTAGGCGACAGAAGGAACAAACTTGCTTGGTAGAATTGAGGGTTCCATTGAAGTCCCGTTGGAGAGATACTGCGTTAAGAGATATAAGAGAATTGGGAGTGGAGGACGCTGAGAATAACTGGAGAGATGCAGCACTCAATAGGGGAACGTGGAGAGGTCTGGCTGAAGCGGTCATGGGTCGCCAAGAGGCCTGAGAGGTCCGGAGTGAGTGAGTGTTTATAAGGCTAGTTGAAGTACCGCTGAGAGAGCTTGTTTTATGAAGTGTAAAACTTCATCACACTGCCGGATTCCACCATTAGTTATGATGGGTTGCATTGGGAGAGCAAATATCTATGGTGGAAGCAAAGCGTTTACGATACCTTCTGTATTGTGGGTTGCAAAGGGAGAGCGAATATCTTTGATGGGAGCAAAGCTTTTACGATACCTTCTGTAACCTGGGTTGCAATGGGAGAGTAAATATCTTTGGTGGAAGCAAAGCTTTTACGATACCCTCTGTATTGTGGGTTGCAAAGGGAGAGCGAGTATCTTTGGTGGAAGCAAAGCTTTTACGATACCCTCTGTATTGTGGGTTCCAAGGGAGAGCGGATATCTTTGGTGGGAGCACAGCTTTTACGATACCTTCTGTATTGTGGGCTGCAATGGGAGAGAGAATATCTTTGGTGGAATCAAAGTATTTACGATACCTTCTGTATTGTGGGTTGCAATGGGAGAGCAAATATCTTTTGGGGGAAGCAAAGCGTTTGCAATACCTTCTGTTTCCACCAGAAGTCGAGTCAAGTATTTTTCGGTTACCCTCAGACCCTAGTAGAAATCCAGCCTTAATAGTTATATTGCGAAAATAAACTTTCTTGGTGGAGTTATGATTTTATCCTGACGTGGGATCTCATTTTGAATCCAACTTAGTTGCAGGGAGGAGGGGGGGGGGGCGCAAAGGTGCTTGGGGAATTCTTTTGTTTTTATTGCTCACGTCAAGTAAATATGTCAGGACAGTGGCTTGAATAAACTAGTGGTCCTGGAATATGGAATCGTGCTGGTCATATGGAAGAAAAGCAATGCAAAATATGGATAATTTATTTAATAAATTAATTTTTGGAAGATCAAAACTTCAGCTTTTGGGTCACGCAAGTAATAAGCAAAAAAAAAAAAGCAACTTTTTACAGTTAGAAATTCATGATTTTTATTTCAGTTGCCATAATGGTCAGATATTATTTAACAAGAATAGGAAATGCGTATCAGAGGGAACATTATAAATGCAAGATACGTCTTGTCTCTTTCACATTATTTCATCTGGAGAGTCACAAATTTTTTCAGCCGTAAGAAATTCTGGAAAAAATTGTTGTAAGTTAGTAACAACAAAATGATACGAAATGAGAAAACGATGTCTTTTTACTGAAATACGAATGAGTAATGAATGCATTAAATTATGATCTGCCTTCTAAAATATTTTCCAGTTTTTTAAAGACTTCAAGAGGAGTTCTTTCAGTTATACTAAATTTCCTTCACTATAAACATATCTAATTTTTTTTTATATGGTTTTATATTATGGACTAACGTAAATAATGTTTTTTGACGTTTCTAAATTAACTCAAATGATATTTTAGCGAGTGTATATCAAACTTTCATCAAAATAAACATATCCAAACTTTTTTTTTTTTGGTGTATGTGAACTAAATAAATAATTGATCTAAACTTTTGAGGCAACTAAACTAAACTCACCATTGTTTTAGCTAGAAAAAAATCCAAATAAAATCTGAGAAAGGAAAACCTGTTTTACCAAAAAATGAGATAACACAGAAGTTTTGAAACACTTTTAGTCTGTTCTCACTGAACTTTCCAGTAAATTTGTATTATTGACAATTTCTTAAATATCAAGAAATGCTAAATAAAAATGATATAGCATATTTGGTTGTTTGAAGTCAGAAATTATTGGTTTTACATTTTTTTATATTCCTTTAATAAAACTCTTCAAAATAACTTGACTGAGAAAATGTATATTTTATATATATATATATATATATATATATATATATATATACTTACATAGTGTTTGTGTATAAAAATTTCCATGAATGAAAGGAGTTGGTAATATTTATCCTTATATTTTCTTGTATTCTTTTTATTGAAGGTCTCAGAAATTTTATGGATAGTTTATCCTCTTTTTCCCGCAACATATGTTGTAACTCCCCAGACACTGCCAGCTGTATCGAGGGTAAATATGGAAAAGGAAAGAATCCATAAATTCTTCATGGACGTTTCTGAAACAGGTGTGAAAGGAATGCAGAATTTCTGGTTGCTAAAAACAAGGTATTTCTGAAAGAATAACCCATACTCTCTCTCTCTCTCTCTCTCTCTCTCAGGACTATATGTCTATATGATCTAATTTCTATTTGTTTGTTTGTTTATATATTATTATATATATACAGCTGTTAACTGACCCAAGAATGTATTTGTGTTTTATTTATATATATATACAAGTCCTGTTAACTTTAATTATATATATATAATTAGGTGTAGATTACAGTACAGTATGTATGTATTATATGCATATATGTATTCCAATGGTGATACCAACCATTTGGGAGTTCGAGTCTTAATGAATCGCTCTCATTTATCATATATATATATATATATATATATATATATATATATATATATATATATATATATATATATATATATATATGCAATATATATATATATATAAACGAAAAAGTTCAGTGAGTAAATACGCATCCGTAACATACTATGTAAACGCATTAACACGTATTATCCTGCATTTACTAAATCCACTTGAATTTCAGCAAGAGGATACAGAGAACACAAACGGACTCCCTCCTCTCGACCGTGATATTTTGCAAAAATTTCATTGTTTGTGTTTGAGATACAGAGGTGCTTGAATGGTTGGAAATAAAGCTAACTCCTCGGTCCATTGTCAGGAACACATGTTTCTTAGAGAACTATTCCTTTAAAGGAAGTTCATGTCGCTTTATTTTTATGATTAGATACTTTGTGCAATTGCTTGATTGCTTTCAAAACAAATTTATCGTTATTTCTTTAGTAAATCAGCTACTTGAGTTTATGATGCTTGTTACTAGTTATTTAATTGTTTCTCTTAGTTTTTGTTGTGCCCCACTGAGCATTTTTTTGGAATCATGATTGGGACTTTGAAGAAGTTAGAATGAGCTGAAATAGTTGACCGTGATCTCTTTTGCTGTTGCTTAAAATAGCAAAATAAAATTGGCTTGGTGATTGTCACCAAAGTATGATAATTCTCACAATTTCACTGTGGTTATTTTTTAGCTGGATTTGTGACCCGTGTCATTTTTTATTCTTTTAATATTATTTAAGATATATTACGCTACTCTCTCTCTGCTCTCTCTTCTCTCTCTCTCTCTCTCTCTCTAATCTCTTTTCTCTCTCTCTCTCTCTCTCTCTCTCTCTCTATATATATATATATATATATATATATATATATATATATATATATATATATATATATATATATATATAATAATAATATATATATATATATATATATATATATATATATTCCTAATATACTTTCTATAGATAATGCATGAATGTGTGTTATGTTGCTTTGTATAAATCCACAAATTTCACCAAGAGTATACAAAAAAACACAAACGCGCTCTCTCTCTCTCTCTCTCTCCTCTCATCATTTGTCAATGCGTGTGTAGTTACGGACGTTGTTCGCATTTACGCTCTCTCTCTCTCTCTCTCTCTCTCTCTTTCTCTCTCTCTCTCTCTGCTCTCTCTTCTTTTCTCATTTGTCAATGCGTAAGTAGTTACGGACGTTGTTTGTTCATTTATGTATGTCATAACTTTTACCTCTGCATTTAATGTTGTTTGATTATATGCTTTGATGACGATTTTCAAGTAGTCAGTTTCCCAAAGTGAAACATCTTTTGGATGGAGTTTCTTATTCCCCATCTCAGAAAACAATCCTACCATTACGCAAAATGAAATTGAATGACTGTTAGCTTTCTGATAACTAACTTCATGAATTCACCAGATTCTAATTTCCCAGCGAGAGAGAGAGAGAGAGAGAGAGAGAGAGAGAGAGAGAGAGAGAGAGAGAGAGAGAGAGAGAGGGTGAAACACCTGGGAAAATTATTTTCTGGTAATTGATTTCGCTTGTTTTTTGTATGAACGTTGTTTGTTTGGTCGAATGATGTTTTAAATGGAAAATGACGAGTTAAATGCTGGCAGTCAGCTTCTCCATTTGAAATTCATCATTTAATGTTGCTCTTGGGACTCTTTTGTTTACTTGCATAATATTTCGTTGCTTTAGATTTCGTATGTGTTTGGCCTTCAGCGTCCTGTGATTCCTTTTACTTTGCAGCTATCTTAAAGTTACTTTTATTTGGGTTTGTTAGTTTGTTTCATTTCATAAAGTATTCTTTTGGTCCAAATACATCTTGCAGTGTAAGATGCATTGTACCACTAATTAATACAATTCTCCTTGTATTTTTTATTAATTTACTTACATTTTTATCTTTATTTATTAATTTGTAATTTTTTTTCTTTTATAATTAGTGATCTGTTCTTTCTATATTTCCAATTACCTCTTGTTACTTCTTTCTAACGAATACTATATTTTTTGGAAGCTTGGATTTCAAGCCAATGGCCCTCTGGGTTTGTTCCATTTGAATAGGGTTCATCTTCTGAATAAATAATAATAATAATAATAATAATAATAATAATAATAAATGTGCTTCCCTTTTCAAGGGCGCCTTCCCTTTTATCATAGCCTGTTAAATTTCTTTTCCTCATATATAGGCCTTTCACGATAAATATGTCAAGGACTATTTTCGTGAAGTATCAAACTTTTTTGGGATTGTAATTATTGCAGCCTTTGTGTTCTGTATCGTTTTAATGGCTGTTACTGTTAATTTGTCACTAAGGAGTTAATAACAACTTGGAAGTTTGTTAGGAAAAGATGTATTTCGTCTTCCTGAAAATCTTAGAATTATACTGAAATGTGCATTGAGGAACCCGTAGACCTGTGGCTCTTTCCGAATTTATTGCGCATTTTCATTGGTTTTTCACTTTAGTCTTGATTGTATTCCTGCATTTTCTCGAAATTTATTTTTATCTTTTTCTTCTCTTTCTTCTTTTTTCATCCTCATCGTTTTTATTATTTATTTCTTTAATAACTTACTACTACTACTACTATCTACTACTACTACTATCATATTTTCAGAACTACTACTCTACCACCTGGATCAGGCTATTTCCTCCTATCCTCCTCCTCCATGCAATCTTTGTTTATGATGGATGCGAGGTCAATATCCTTTTCATTTCTTAAATATATTATATATCCATTTATTTTTTTTTTTACACTCTGATGACTCAAATCGCTAATTTAAATTGACGCCATAAAACTCTCACTATACATAGGCTAAATATTGTATTGAGGCACAGACTGTGCTTTTTTGTGTTTATAAACTGGATATGTATTTATATTTGGATATACTTAGTGTGTATCCCCTTTGACACCTCTCTCTCTCTCTTCTCTCTCTCCTCTCGGGGAGATCTCCCTTTGACACCACTAGGAAGATGTCCCCGTTCAGACACCACTGGGACCACCTTTTTTTCTGAACTACTCACGGGGGCCCCTTTGGACGCGTGTCTCAAGACTCCAGTATGGCCTTTGACACCACTGCAAGACTCCCAATTTACCTGAGACACCACTGATGTGAGACTAGCTAACCGCCCCCTTGACACCACCAGAAAAACTCCCAACCGCCCTTTTACACCACTCAAAAGGAGACTCCCACCCCTTTTGACACCACTCACGGGAGACTCCCTCACCCCCCTCTGACACCACTCACGGAGACTCTCTTTCTGATATCATTTCTTACGGGATCCATTTCATTTGACACCACTCCATTTTGTTGAAATCCATCAATTAATCTACCCATCCATTCCTGCACGAGGACCGGCACCGGAAAAAAATTCTAATGCGACGTTTATAATTAATGATATTTCACGCCAATATCATCAGCCACTCGAACCAGACTAGAAACAGCACGAAATATTAATAGCATCGCGCGATTTTCACAGCTAAGCCGTAATTACCTTTGAAAAGGCAATAATGCTCGTTCAGAATACACAAAAGCAATTATCGTTCTTTTTAAAATCAGAAATTGCGTGTCATTCGCAGCGTGTCTCGTTAAAAATCTCCTTTTCCTAATCGGCAAATACTCTCTCAGGCATCACTGATTAATGGTTAGTTTATTATGGGTCCACACTGCATCTCACCAGTATTTTTCTTTCGGCTTGCAATCAACTTCGTACCTGTAGGGTAACCTGAGGTTTATTGTTGTCAATTCTCCCATCGGGTAACAGAGGCTTATTGATGTCACCTCACTTACAGTAGAATAACTATTCTTCCTGTTTTCATAAAAATAGGGTGCTGTGGCTTATGATTGACTTTAACCCCAGGGGTAACAGGCGATTGTTGTCACTTCTTACCAGTAGGGTACCCAAAGGCTTACTGATGTCACTACTTACCAGTAGGGTAACCAGAGGCTTACTGATGTCACTTCTTACCTGTAGGGTAACCTGAGGCTTATTGATGTCACTCCTTACCAGTGGGGTAACCAAAGGCTTATTGATGTCACTTCTTACCAGTAGGGTGACCAGAGGCTTATTGCACTTCTTACCAGTAAGGTGACCAGAGGCTTATTGACGTCATTTCTTACTAGTACGGTGACCAAAGGCTTATTGTACCTCTTACCAGTAGGGTGACCAGAATTATTATAAAATCACTTCCCTAGCTCCACCAAAGGCATGGTCTCAAAGTGTCACTTCTGAGGGCTAGATAGGTGACCAACATTCTTATTGATCTCTCTGTTTACTGAGTAGGACGTGACCAAAACTCTCGAATGATGTCACTTGGCTTACCAGTGCATTTTGACCAGAGGTCGACTTATTGTCACTCAGTAGCGTATTGCTAACGAGTTGGCTCATAGAATGGAAACCTGACCAAAACGACCCATTAGACCAAAGGCCTGCTGCGTTCTCAGGTGTCTGATGTTGTTCAGATTGATAATTCTCGGTGATAGTTTTAAATGTTAATCGCTCGACGTCGTTATAAGTTTGCTAATCACGATTGAAAACGGAATGTTAACTTGAAATGATAAGTAAACAAAAAATGCATATCCATGGTATATCACTATACTGTGAGCGGAAATGATAAGTCTCTTCGTGATTATGTAGTTTTAGTAATTTCTGTATTTATCAAGATAGTAAATTTAAAATAATCACTATAATGTGACCAGAAATAATAATCTAAAATTCACACACACACACAGTACACACACACACACAAACACACAAGAATGACAAACACAGGGAGCTTGATTAAAAAATAAAAGCTGTATTTGTAATCATTTTTGTATTTTCTTTGATACAGCACTCATACACATAATTGTCGATTGTTACCTATTAAAAACTGCACATTTGCCATACATGCACGCATAAACAGCCTTACATATTTACATAATTGTGGATTTTTACCTACTAAAAATGCACCTTTCTACACACACACACTTATTTAATACACACGCACACATGTTTGTGTTAAATTTTTTTAATATTTACCTATTAAAAATGCATATTTGTCAATGTTACACACAAACAACCTTACGTATGTACAGAATTGTGGATTTTTACCTTCTAAAAATGCATATTTGCCCCCCCCCACACACACACACGCACACACACACACACACACACCTTGCTCTCTCTCAGGATGAAGTCTGATGGAAATGTATATTCTCTCCTGATTAATAAGACCCATTATTCTAATGAGAGCAAATTAAAGAGCTGGCATTGAATTATGCCAGCTGAATGACCATTTTAGATGAAATGGGCGTTTCCAAGTGACGGGAAAAGAGTTTGATGTCTTGTTCCATGACGTGAAGACGTGTCACGAACGCGTAAAGGATCCACGGGTCCTTGGGAAAAATTATTTTCAGCTGAAAGGGAAAGTTATATGAGTATTATCTTGATTTCCCTAGTTAGATGGTACGATGGATAGTTTATCTATGAGTGCAACAAATATTACATTTCATTATTATTATTATTATTATTAATATATTTATATATCATATATATATATATATATATATATATCTATATATATATATATATACTGTATAAGATTTATATATATATGGGAACGCTAGGTTATTTCATTGGATATATAGATATATATATATATATATATATATATATATATGAAGCATTGAGATGTTGTGTATTATCCACATAAATTTTACTGAGGTATGATAAAATGGTTTGTTTGCAGCTATTTTGAGTGTTCCAAACCCAGTTTGTAGAATAATAATAATAATAATAATAATAATAATAATAATAATATATAATAATAATAATAATAATAATACAACTACTGAGATGGCTGAAAATATACAAAGGGCTGGAGGCAAAATGCATATAAGAAATGGAAAAGAGCTTAAAACGCCGTAAATTTATAGGCAAATAGTTCCCAATCAGGCAGATATGCTGTATATTGAACCATAATGTAAACTAGAGAGAGAGAGAGAGAGAGAGAGAGAGAGATAGAGATAGAGAGAGAGAGAGATGAATCAGCTTGATATATATATATATGTATATATATATATATATATATATATATATATATATATATATATATATATATATATATATATATATATATAATCGGGAAAGTGTTGACTTCTGGCAAGACGGATACGTAGAACAAATAGGACGACGAAAAGGAGGTGATACATATTCAGTTTTATTTACAGCCAACGTTTCAAAGCATGGCTTCATCATCAGAACTAAAATACAAAAATAACAACAATTAAAATCAATACAAAAGGGACTCAGTAAAATCATTAACGTTAAAATATAGATATTAAAACCGAAACATAAAGCTAAAACCAACCTAACGCCTCAAGAAAAGAAAACTGAGTGACCAAGAAGGGCACCAAAAGGACGAAGAAAAACTCTTAAGTTAAAAACAGAGGGCAGAAGAAGACTGACTATTCAAAGATGGAACCAGTTGTTTGATGGTTAACGACTCGAGGATATGGAGAGAAGTTTCATCAGCAGCTTGCTCTAAGATTTCAAAATCGTCATAGCAAATATAAGCTTTGGCACTTGTTTAGAATGTTCCTATGTTAGAAAACTCCTTCTTACTCAATGTACACCTGTTCTATGGCTAACGCCACGATGAGAGTCAACTCGCACTTTCAGCATTCTTTTGGTGGATCCGACGTAAGTCCTGAGATTACATCTCGGGCAAGTATACTATAGACCACCAAAGAACGCATAAGGTTAGGGAACACTGTCTTAAATCAAAAAGAGGCCAATTGTTCTTGGATTACTTAGAACAGGTTTGGGATTGATACAGTAAAAGTATTTCTTTAAAATCTGCCTCAGCGTAGTTAAAAATTTTTCATCGTTCGTAAAAGGCAAAAACATAAAAATCAAGTTTTAGTACTGTAGGTACAGGAATTTTTTAGTTGAAATTTATTATTCAAAGAATTTTTGAGATATGTCTCAAATAAAAGTTTAGGGGTAGCAGTTATTCTGAAAGTATTTTCTAAGGAACTCAACTCATTATGAAAAGAGAGCCAGTCTGAGGAGAGAGAAAAGGCTCTGTGCAGTAACGTTAAAATACTATTAAGTTTAAAACTGTAAAAACATGAACTATAAAAATTTGAACCAAGACCAGTATACGTTTGTTTCCGAAGACAGAAGTGGAGAAGTCTTCTGCCCTCTGTTTATTGCTTAAGAGTTCTTTCGTCCTTTGGTGCCCTTCTTGGTCACTCAGTTTTTTCTTTTCTTGAGGCGTTAGGTTGGTTTTAACTTTTATGTTTCGGTTTTAATATCTATATTTTAACGTTAATGATTTTACTGAGTCCTTTGTATTGATTTTAATTGTTGTTATTTTTGTATTTTAGCCCTGATGATGAAGTCCATGCTTTGAAAACGTTGGCTGTAACAAAGCTGAATATGTATCACCTCCTTTTCGTCGTCCTATTTGTTCTACGTATCCGTCTTGCTAGAAGTCAACACTTTCCTGATTACTTGCAGAAGGGAGTATGGACATCAGACGCTACTCTCCTATCGCCGCCTGGAATCATCTCTGAGGAAGTGAGGAAGGCTGAACTGGATGCGAATTCCTTCTGTATTGCGAAGTCAACCATGTTGTTCCGAATTTTCAAGTTCAAGCTGTATCAAGTCCTTCATCATTCTGTTTTTATCATGAAACCAACGAAGAAACCACTGGAGATGGAACTACACAACAAGGAAAGACTCTCCAAGAAGCACAAACAAGCTGTTGATATGTTGTTTGACACTTTACGCAATTCATTGTCATTTTTAGATTGCCTTCTTTTAAAACATTATGTAAATAAAAATATTGCTTCTATGTCTCTAATGTAATGAATGTTCATTTGAAGAAATTGTATAATTTAGAATTACTGTTCCCAACTCTTTAGATCCAAAAAAAGTCGTTTTTAACTTCTCTGATTACGCTTGTGTCGGGAGAGAGGAGTTTCTTTTATCCCTCGGTTTAGACTTTTGTTTACTAATTTTAAATCTTCTTACTCGAGATTCTTTTTACCCTTTGAATTACTATTTAATCGCCTTCGTAAGTTAGGCATTTTACCTGACTTGAAAACTTTCAGGGTGAAATACGTCAATTCGCACAAAAATCGTTTTTGAATTTCAGGAGTGGTTGGTCACTCTTCCTTAAGAAAGATGATTTTAACATTCTTAAACAGTTGTCTCAAAAACAAAACTTGGTCATCACTAAACCCTGATCAAGGCAAAGGCACTGTAATTCTCAGTAAACAGGATTATGTTGCAAAAATGAATACTATCTTATCTGACCGATAAAATTTGAATGCATTGGTTCTCCTTACTTTCAGCCAATCTTTAAAGTTGAAGACAGAATTAATAGGTTTTAAAATCACTTAGGACAGAAAATAAAATCAGTGAACATACATATTCGGATCTGTACACATCTGGTTCTTCTATGGAGTTTTATATGGCTCACTGAAAGTGCACAAGGAAGGAATTCCACTAAGGGCCTATTTTTGGCCTCTTATAATACTCCTAGTTATAAGTTAGCAAAATTTTAGTACCACTATTACAACCATTTTTCAGAAAATGAGCATGCCCTTACTAACTCCACTTTGTTTTCCAAAGAGATTGTTACTCAGGACCCTCGATCTGTATATGGTAAGTCTTGATGTTGTCTCGCTTTTCACTATGTACCGTTGCAGGCAACGATACAAATTATCTTAGATAAGATTTTTTATAGAACCAGGTTTTATCTATCAAGGGTTTGATAGAGACGATTTTGAAAACTTTTAAATTTGGCTGTGCTGGACACAGATTTTTATTCAATGGAAAGTATTATAAGCAGGTCGACGGTGTTGCTATGGGATCTCCCGTTGGTCCAGTTCTGGCAATTGTTTTTATGTGTCATTTGGAGAAATGTTTTTTAGCCACTGTTCATCCTCATTTCGCCCTTTATATTATAAACGGTATGTTGATGATACTTTTCTACTTTTAAAAAGTAAATGGGCTGCTGAACAATTTTTAGAATTCAAGCTAACAATCTCCATCCCTAGTATTACATTTACCATAGAACATGAAAACAATGAGTGCCTTCCTTTCCTTGATGTGTTAATTACCAGATCTAACCAGCACTTCTCACTTCTGTCTTCCGGAACAAACGTATACTGGTCTTGGATTCAAATTTTTATAGTTCATGTTTTTACAGTTTTAAGCAATAGTATTTTAACGTTACTGCACAGAGCCTTTCTCTCTCCTCAGACTGGCTCTCTTTTTCAATGAGGTTGAGTTCCTTAGAAAATACTTTTCAGAATAACTGCTACCCTAAACTTTTTATTTGAGACATATCTCAAAAAATTCTTGAATAATAAATTTCAACTAAAAATTCCTGTACCTACAGTACCTAAACTTGATTTTTTATGTTTCCTTTGCCTTTTACGAACGATGAAAATTTTTAACTACGCTGAGGCAGATTTTTAAATACTTTTACTGTATCAATCCCAAACCTGTTCTTAAGTAATCAAGAACAATTTGGCTCTCTTTTTAGATTTAAAGACAGTGTTCCTAACCTCCATGCGTTCTTTTTGGTGGTCTATAAGTATACTTGCCTGAGATGTAATCTCGGGACTTACGTCGGATCCACCAAAAGAATGCTGAAAGTGCGAGTTGACTCTCATCGTGGCGTTAGCCATAGAACAGGTGTACATTGAGTAAGAAGGAGTTTTCAACATAAGGGAACATTCTAAACAATGCAAAGCTTATATTTGCTATGACGATTTTGAAATCTTAGAGCAAGCTGCTGATGAAACTTCTCTCCATATCCTCGAGTCGTTAACCATCAAAAACAACTGGTTCCATCTTTGAATAGTCAGTCTTCTTCTGCCCTCTGTTTATTGCTTAAGAGTTCTCTTCGTCCTTTTTGGTGCCCTTCTTGTCACTCAGTTTTCTTTTCTTGAGGCGTTAGGTTGGTTTTAACTTTTATGTTTCGGTTTTAATATCTATATTTAACGTTAATGATTTTACTGAGTCCTTGTATTGATTTTAATTGTTGTTATTTTTGTATTTTAGCCCTGATGATGAAGCCATGCTTTGAAACGTTGGCTGTAAATAAAGCTGAATATGTATCACCTCCTTTTTGCTCATTCTATTTGTTCTATATATATATATATATATATATATATATATATATATATATATATATATATATATATAATTATATATATATATATATATATATATATATATATATATATATATATATATATATATATATATATATATATATATATATATATATATAAATCAGAGATAATATGAATTAGCTTGTAATGAGAGAGAGAGAGAGAGAGAGAGAGAGAGAGAGAGAGAGAGAGAGAGAGAGAGAATATGAATCAGCATACACCTAAGGGCAATCGCCTAGGTAGAACACAACCTACCATTTTTTTCTTTTTTTGCCAGTCCATTACCAGTGCTATCAATCAACAATTTTCCAATTTTTTTTTAAAGTACGATTTTTTTTTGGGGGGGGGCGGTTCCCCTGCTGGCCGTGCCCCGTTTTTCTTCACGCTCCACCATCTTTTACTTATATTTCGAAGCCACTCTCTGCTCAAACTGGGTTCCATTTTTATTTCTGCTATAGCTCTCTCACTTTCACAGATAATTTTATTTTTTCCCCTTGAAAAATTACGTTTTTTCTTTGTATGGAATTCTGTTTACTCGGTAATTTAATGGTGGCTGCTGCCAAATATTAATAACTTTAACAATACTTCTGCATTTTAACATTAATTTGAATGGAAAATTCCAAAAGTAGTATGATCTATTTGTATACGTTTAACTTGTTAGTATGTCAATACAATCTGCATGTTGCATGGCTCTCTCTCTCTCTCTCTCTCTCTCTCTCTCTCTCTCTCTCTCTCTCTCTCTCTCCTCTCTCTCTCTCTCTCTCTCGTTCAACAGTAATATGATTTATTTGCTTTTTAATACGTTTAACTTGTTAGTCTGTCAGTGCAATCTGCATGATCTCTCTCTCTCTCTCTCTCTCTCTCTCTCTCTCTCTCTCTCTCTCTCTCTCTCTCTCTCTCTCTCAGACTAGTATGATTTATTTGCTGTAATACGTTTAACTTGTTAGTCTGTCAATACAATCTGTTTGTTGCATGGCTCTCTCTCTCTCTCTCTCTCTCTCTCTCTCTCTCTCTCTCTCTCTCTCTCTCTCTCTCTCTCTCGTATTTATTTATTTGCTTTAATCCGTTTAACTTGTTAGACTGTCAATGCAGTCTGCATATTGCATGGTATGTGTCCGACCGATGACACCAGTATGAGAAGTAAATAAATTTATAAATGCTCAGGAGTTTGTTTTTATGAATATAAGTGAAAATTGCATAGAATGCAAAAAATTAAAATCCGTCTTATGACCGCTTCTGCAGAAAAATGTGAGTAATCCAATTCTAACTTTGGCTAATGCTGAGAAAAGCTTTCATCTATTTCTTCAAGGAAGATTAATTTTACAACAGAATAAATGATCATGAGTGAGAGAGTGTTGATGTAACTTGACAGAGACAGCGAAGATGCAATGCATTACTATCCTAAAACAGTTCTCCTTGTATTTTAATAATTTACGTTACATTTTTACCTTCTTATTTATTGATTTGTTCATTTATTTTTTCTCTTCGAAGAATTTATCATAGCTTTCTGTATTTCCTATAACCTTCTGTTACTTCTTTCTAATGAACACCGTATTCTTGGAAGCTTGACTTGCAAGTCAGTGTCCCCTTTGGTGGGCTTGTTCCATATGAATAGGGTTATCTTCTGAATAATAATAATAATAATAATAATAATAATAATAATAATAATAATAATAATAATATTAATGGTTTTGTGTAGAACTTACGTATTTGGCTTCTTATTCTTGTGTTTTTCAATCTTTTTACCTACGAGCCTTCTATATTATCGATGCTCGGGTTGTAAGGTAATTACTTTAGCGTTGTAGGCTGTTTACACACGAACCTTCTATATCATCGACGCTAGGGTTGTAAGTTAATTACTTTAGGGTTGTAGGCTGTTTACACACGAGCCTTCTATATTATCGATGCTCGGGTTGTAAGTTAATTACTGTAGGGTCGTAGG